>NW_014569778.1:175812-184930 GCF_001313835.1 Polistes canadensis
TTTCTATTATATATATATATATATATACTTACTTATATATATATATATACTTATTACACTGATATCTCAAAGTTTCTTCGATCGTTAACCGACGACGTAGATCTCAAGTATATTTTTTCTTATTATTTTTTTTCCATCCCTTATTATCTATCCAAAAGACGAAATCATCTTTTCTGTCGACAAATTTTTGTTTGAAAAAGATAATAAAATTAAAAAAAAAAAAAACAAAAGGAAGAAACTATTATTAGGTTCTCCGGTTTCCAACAAGAAAAATGTATATATATATATATATACGACTGTTAATTTTCGAAGGTATCTTCTATATAATATAATCCTTTCGAATTATCTCTCTCTCTCTCTCTTTCTCTTTCTCTCATCGACCATTTATATTACTTTTTATTTATTTTTGATCTTTGTCCTGTTTTTTCTTTTTTTTATTTTTTTTGTATCATTCGACAACCGTATATAATTTCGTGTCATTTTGGTATCCCTTCCTCCCCGCGGCTAGGTATTTATTATTTCTTTCCTAATGTCATATAAATTGTAGATTCGCGTTTGTACCCACGAATCAGTTTTCTTTTCTAAACAAATAGTTCGAACAACAATCTCACCTTTTTTTTCGGACCTTGTTTTATTTTTTTTTATATTTCTCTTTCTCTTTCTTGTCCTATCCTTTCATTTTTCAACCAACGTTAATAAATACGATTAAATAAACACATGAACAAAATTATTCAAACATTTTTATTACGATTTTTCTAGAAAATATTTCAATCTTACTAATTGACAATTAAAACGCGGTAAAACAATCGTATCGTAAAATTATTTAAAAAAAAAAAACATTTACAACACACTATATCATTTGTTATAATAATATAATTAGTCGTAGGAGAAAAATTCTCATGGATTAATTGAATAAATGTGTAACAATTGTTGTTGTTTTTTTTTTCGAATTAAATTCATTTCATTTAATTGATTTGTGTATCTCAAAAGATAATCGTCATTGGATAAAACGATTATATACCATCATATATATATATATATTTTCTTTAACATTTGTTTTCCTTGTTAAAGTAAAAGTACGTCGTCGTAATTCGTAAGAATTTTATCATTTTTCCCCCATAGGATTCTAAGAAAACACGAAGTTTATCTCGATTCGATTGGAAAATATTGAAACGTTTTAAAAATTATCGCAAATTTTCACGACAATATTCATTCTTATAGATGAACAATGTTGTTGTATAAGTTTATCTTGTTTATTTCTTTCTTTCTTCTCGTTGAATTCATATTAATCATCATCGTATAGAAATATTCTATTATCTCGGAGAAGAGATTTGTTTAAACGAATCTTATATATAATATAATATCGTCGTGTTTATAATTATGAAATCATTTGACCGATCATATTATCATCGATCGTATCATTTATGTCCTAAATATCGTGTATACTTTCTTCATCGCTATCTGCTTTTATACTTTCAGGAGTATCCTCTCTTCTAATAGGTGAACCTTCTCGACTCCTACTTCTATCCCTTTGCATTGTTTCCCTATCCTTCCTGTCCTTTCTACTTTCCCTTTCCCTTTCGTCAACCATTTCAGGACTATCACGGTAATAATTGCTCAAACTTGACAAACTCGAGCTGGCTGCAAGCGAACCAAATGGTCCAGCACTTGGTCCAGCTAGGATCATCGTAGGTGGGTAAAGTCTATACGGTAATGGTTTCTGCAATGTAACAGCAGCCGATGCTTGCTGATAAAACAATTGATTCGATGGTAAATGATGACTCGTTGCATAAGGAAAATAACGTCCTGCTGCGGGATGGGTTGGTACAGCTGCACCGGCTCCGGTACCATAAAATTGTTGAAATGCGGCTACTGCATAATTACTTTCAGCCATTATCTCGAAACCTACCATCGTTTGTCTCTTCCATTTTGTTCTGTAACATAAGATGTGATAGAGAAAATTATTAGAGAGAGAAAGAAATAAATAGTAATAGAAAAATATATATATAATAAGTTAAATATGAGTATATATGTTACAGGGAATAATTGAAATTAATGTGTATGTTATAATTATTATAATATATCAAAATAAATCCGAATATTCGATCTTTGGTATATGTTTACATTTTCAATTAACAATGAACAACTGAAAATTGAATTAATTGTAAGAAAACTTAATAAACGATTCGTGTAATTAAATAAAACATATTAACGAATCCATAAATTTAGTGTAACGAAACAAAAAAAGAAAGAAAAAGAAAAAGAAATAAATGACCACGTCTTTTTGAGGTTATACTTCTTTTGGCGCGTTTGGGAATGAATGATGAGAGTGAATTTTTACGATGCGCGCGCACAGCGACACGAAAATCGACACTACGAAGTCTGTCGATATTTACGATGCGCGGGAAAAATAATTTGAAATGAACTGCATGAAGTAATTCGATATAACTTCCTTACATTTAGTGTGGACTGATATCTATATTCGGATATTTCTATATACACAACGCATGTTTAATATCGATACAAATAAAAATTATTTATGTGTTTTGAAGTTATTTAATTAATACATACGGTGGTAATTGATATTAAAAAACTGTGAATATCTTCAAAAATATCTTCAAAGACATTGATTATTCGTGAATAATCTATTAATAATAGTATCCTAGATAGATTTTTGTTAAAATAAACATCCTCGTTTAATTGAAAACCCGAATAATCGGCACACTTCTGCTTTTCCTTGTATATAAATAAATAAATTAGATTATACTTATATTAATTAAATTGGTATTTATTATCTTAATTTTATTTTATCATTCTATCGTTTTATCAACAAATGTAAAGTATTACATTGGCACGCAAGATAATTGAAGTTTTTGTTGAAGTTATTTTTGAGGTTATAGAGGTTATATTTGTTTCGATACGCGCCAAAGAAGTATAACTTCTTACTCGCGTACATAAGTATACACACACACACACAGCAATATTTTTTTATGTCTCTTTTACGTCTAATTTAAATCGACCAGCAGCAAAGTGGCTTTGGAAGTATAGAAATATGTCCATGATTTCTTAGTGTAAGTATGTAGTCTCTAATCTTGCACGACCTTTCGAAAATTCGAACGATCCTAAGATAGTATATCCAGTGGTGATTTGTCGGAGGGTGGTATTTAGCATAAGAATCGTTTTTGATACCGACATAACAGAAAGAGAACGGTGAGAAATGAGAAAAGAGAAAGAGAAAACATAGAAAGAGAGGATTCTAAAAGCAATCACGACATTCTCAGCAATTTCCTCTCTCTCTCTCTCTCTCTCATACCCTTTGTCGTTCTACTCGTACCTATGACTAGCAACCACTAACGTTACTACCACTACTACTACAACTATAACAACCATTAAACACCAACACCAGAGTACCACAACCACCACAACCACCACCACCACCAACGCGCGCTTCCACCCTCTTCGAGTATGTAAATCCCGATCTGGGACAATTACGCTAAAACGGGCTGGCGTGCCGGCAAGCGGTTACGTTGGCCACACTGCTGGAGAGGGCTTATTATACTAACAAATAGCCCGTGGAGTTCAGTGCCTAATCATCGCGTATCATGCCACGCATACACACGGTTAACGCGCTACACCTGCGAAACTACCCTTAATACTTTGGAAAGACAAAGATAGATACAGTGACAGTGAGAAAGAGGTATACAAGTGTTTATATATGTGTATATGTATATGTTATACACAAATATACATATATATGTATATCAAACTAGCGTTTGGGTTTCGAAAAAGGCTCGCGTAAGGCCACGGGGGTGAGAAAGTTAGATGAAACGATAAAGAGATAGAAAGGGTGAGAGACTCGATTTAAACTACCACCACCACCACCACCCCCCATCCCTACTACCGACTTCTATACGTTAAAGTAATATTCTCGAATCTACGGGGGAAAATTACGACAACCCCTTATACGTGTTCTTTACACGAGACTTCTACCCGATTTTTTTTTCCCTTCCTTTCTGTTTTGCAATTCTTACCATCCCCCGTCAAACCCTTTCTGTTCCTTCTTTCTTTCTTTTTCTTTCCTTCCTTTATTTTCTTTTCTTTTCTTTTTTTCTCGTCGACAATTTTCCATAAACAAAAGGATCGAAAGAAAAAAAGAGAGACGAAAACAGAAGAAGAAGAAGAAGATAAAAAAAAGAGAAAAAAAAGGACTAATAAATAAATGTAATTTCGTTTTCATCACGAAATTTTGCGAGTTTCCGATGAATCACGCGTCCTGTTCGAACTTCCTGATTCTTTATCTCGCGAACTATAAATCAGTGAGTGTTTCGTGGTACATTGCAAATTTCTCGAATCGTCTCTCCCTCTCTCTCTCTCTCTCTCATTCTCTCATACACATATATACATACATACGTATATAGAAAATTCGACGATAATTAAATCCAGTACCATCGGATAGTAGGTGTGTACATTCATTACGTACGCTTCGTTATCATTTTTATATCCCCTTCTTTTTATTTTTTTTTTTTGTATATTTTATCTCGTTGATCCCGATTCCTATCTCGTAACGGGAATATTCAACGCGCCCCAAATGTAATATAAATAAATAAAGAAACAAACAAACAAACAAACAAACAACAAAATGAAAGATGTATATAAAAATAAAAGTAGAAGGAGAACGAAAAAAAAAAGAAGTAAAAAAATATATAATAATAAAATAACGTTAAAGAATGAAAATTTATTTTTGGGTCTCGATGTATACGCGAGCGAGAGAGACAGAGAGCAAAAATGAACAAATCAAAAAAAGGTACAAAATAAAACGAAGGAAAAAAAAAGGTACGAACAAGAGAGAGAGAGAGAGAGACGCATCGTTGTTGGGTTGGGTGATGAGGTTTATAGGGAAGGAGTGAAACCTTCTAGCGTTTCGTTTGTCCGTAGTAATTAATAATCAGCGGATGAGATTCGAGCGCGCGGGGGGTTGACGGGGGAAACGACGACGGGGACAAAGCGGCTTTAACGGATATGCAACTCGCACGGAAAATTCGACAATTAATATATTCGTTGGAGCACTCAGTACTACTATCCACTTTCTACCCTCCCCTCCCCTTTTTACGCATAGGAATAAAGAGGTGGGGTCGGGTGGGGTGGGGGGGGAGGAAGGTTTTATAGGTGGTACGACACGTGCGTTTTACATTGCGTCGGGTTGAAAATGTGGGCCACCTCTACCCCCCCCCCCTTCTCTCTCGATATACATCCCCACTCACCCCCTCACCACCCTGGTTTTGCTCACCCTTTTGTCGACGAGTCGACGATAGGCTCGTCGAGTGGGGTGTGGTGAGGTGTGGTGAAGCACGGGCAGGGGGGAAGGGGGAAGGGCAGGGAAGATATAGCAGTAAAATCGTTCATGAATTTTAAACAGGGACCCCTATGAATCGAGCCACAGGATCATTTCTCATTTTTCTCTCGACACTTTTGAGAGCACCGAAAGAGAGAGAGAGAGAGAGACAGAGAGAGAGAGAGAGAGATACACGTAGAATTGCAATTGAAAACCACCGTTTCGCGCGATGCGATTATGTGATGAGTAATGTTTTTTAATACCCCCCCCCCCACCATACACCACTTTTTTCTGTCTTCGTTGTTGTTGCTGTTGCTGCTGTGTTGTGTTGTTGCATTGAAGAAGAGGGGTTGCTTTTTCGATAATTTCGAGTGCAACTACCTATTCTAAAACATTCTTAATTGCCCTACTCACTTTCTCACTCTCTCTCTCTCTCTTTGTGATAAAGAAAAAAAAAAAATAAAACCCTTCTCGGACGATTATTCGAGGGAATAAGACAGGCCACGGGAAAGCTTGTAGGAACCCATAGAAAAGAGACTAAGTCATTGATTTATCGTTCGAGACGTCGGGTCCTTGGAAAAGGGATGCTCGATCTTGTTCGGCCAAAATGAGAAACGAAGTAAAGGAAAGGGGGGAAACGGGGAGGGGGGAACAACGGGGTACGAGCGGTAAGGGGAAAGAAGTAAAAGTCTAGAAAGAGTTTTGGAGTGAGAATAAAAGAGAAAAAAGAATTGGGGGGGGAGTCAGGGGAGAGGGAAAGGTGTTTGATGGTGGGCACCCTTCACCTCCTCCTCCCTCCCCCCAGCCTCACGGGTTTGGACGAAGAAAGTGTAACGATCGTTTCCATCGTGGGGCGCTTAATGATCTTTGACTTTTCGTCTTGAAGGTTGCCGGCCCTTGTTCTTATACTTTTTTTTTTTCAACCAATGAAACGATGGGAATTACGTTCTCTCCTCGCGACTATCGAATGTTTAAAAGAAAAAAAAAAATATAGAAAAAGGGTGTTAGGTGTGTTCAGAGTAAATATGTTCATTTTGGTTTTGTGTTTGTTCCCCGTTTGGGTTTGTTCAATCGAAAAAATAGAATTAAATAATATTAAATGAAATAATTCGTTCCTTACCACCCCCCCCCCTTTCCCTTCACCCCTTTCTTCCCCCGTTGAAAAAAAAAAAATGGTTACACATCTTACTTATGTTTCAGTATACATACGCGAACACCATACAACAAAATTGAAAACAGCTAAGCGATGAAAAATGATGGAAAATAATCATCTCTCAAAGGTGGAGAAGTGGAAGGGGGAGTTGGGAGGAGAGAAGGGGGGAGGAGGACACGCTCGAGAAATAGAGTTAATGCATTTATAATGGTGGTTGGGGTTTGGTGTCTGCTTTTGCGGTTACAACTACGTGCGACACTAATGCACGGAGGCTACCAGGTCGGTTTGTTATAATAATGCAACAAGAGTTAGCGAGAAAGAAAGAGAGAGAAAAATAGATAGATAGATAGAGAGAGAGAGAGAGAGAGAGAGAGATTGACGACATATTTTCGAATTATTATTTGCCTCGGTGACTGCGAGACACATGTTTCATGGGATAGAAGGGATGGTAAACGACAGGCTGTACCTATTTCCTCCCATGTGCGTTGCTATATGAAATAGAGAGAGAGAGAGAGAGAGAGGACAAAAGAGAGAATGGGAAGAAAAAAAAAAAAGTGGATGAACGCGTTAAAGCGATTATGCGCTCTCGCCGATGCACTTTTCTTCCATTGTTGTAAAGAGAAAGATATATTATATATGTGATATGTGATATTTAACACTTGATTGCAGGAATGCATCAATTATTACTCATTTGTTATTATTTTATATATTGTTCTATATAATATTTGAAAATAATTGCATAATTTTTATTTAAAATATACATATATGTGTTGGTTTTTATAATAGAATTATCAAATGAATATAATTATTACTACCTTCTTTTTTTTCTTATTGTTTAATTTCAAGAATTCGTATTTTATACATATAATACGAGTCAAATTAACTAATTTTAAGTAAAATATCATATATACGAAACATTTAACACACATTTAACAATCTAATATTAAAATATAAATTCTGAAACGATGTATAAGAAGAATTTATTTATATGTTTCCTTTTTTCTGACTGTTCTTTTTTTTTTAATATACGTTTGTTACGTTAACAATAACGATAGCAGAAACGTCATACTAATGATAATTTGTAAAAACTGGTATAACGAATGCAGTCAGATCTCGTTCAAGGAAAATCATTTATTCAATTTACAAAGTATACCTATGTAAGCAAGTAAGTAAGTAAGTAAGTAAGTAAGTGTATGGATACTTATGTATATAACGATTTATTATCATCGAAACCAGTAAAGGAAAAATATTATATTTACAAGAAGCAACCTTATGTAATTCCGTTAACTCGTCGTTTTTTTTTTTTTTTTTTTTAACTTAGTCGGCAAAAGTCAAGTCAAGTCATCGTCCGCCAATCCGATTAGCCTAGTTTTAAAAAGCGGCCTAGTGAAATTTCAACGGATTTATCTACGCGTTACCCCGTGATGAATTATCGAAACTGGATAATGTCAAGATATCTCGTATGACGAAATATTCCACAAGACACGTGACAAATTTGTTTATCAACGAAAAAGAATTAAAATTTGATGATAAATATCTCAATTAAAATATATTTTAACTTAATCTCTTTAGATGAGTACTACATTACTTTTTAATCACCCTATATATTTATTTGTCAAGATATCTCGTATGACGAAATATTCCACAAGACACGTGACAAATTTGTTTATCAACGAAAAAGAATTAAAATTTGATGATAAATATCTCAATTAAAATCGTAATAACTTCGTATAGCATACATTATACGAAGTTATACGAACAAGACACGTGACAAATTTGTTTATCAACGAAAAAAGAATTAAGATTTGATGATACATATCTCAATTAAAATATATTTTAACTTAATCTCTTTAGATGAGTACTATATTACTTTTTAATCACCCTATATATTTATTTGTGTATATTTAAAAAAAAGAAGTTTGTTTCGTGACAAGAAAATTCGTAGGTAACGCGAAACGATGAAGAAAATAATAAGAAATAAAAGATCTCGTGTCCCGAAACGAGTGCATTCTGTATATGTAATAGTAGTAGTAATGGTTACTAGTAGTATAGGTAATCGTAATGTATGTGTATATAGTATTTGTAGTCGAGGAATCAGGAGGGTGATCCGTTATGAAGCAGCGGTTTACCGGCGCCGTGGGAAGCTCGTGTGTGCTTCCGGCTGATGTCGAGAAGCCTCATGAAACAACGCACCGGATTCTCACGATTGCTAGCATATCAACGCGCCAACCAGCAACGACAACAACAACAACGACATCGTCATAGTCATAGTCATAGTCATAGTCATAGTCATAGTCATAGTCATAGACGACGTTGTCATCGTCGTCGTTTTCGTCCTGTCGCAAAACCGTTGACGACAGTTTCGAATAAAAACAATACTAAGTTCCCTCCCCCTTCTTCCTCTTCCTCCACCTCCTCCTCCTGCACGTAGTCTTCTTGAGAAATAGGAAGAAGTTTTTTTCAGGAAGACACAACATCTGATATATCTATTCTTATTCTTATTCTTATTATTTTACTTCACGTAAGAGAGTATCAAAAGAATTGAATTTTCTAAACGTATATTTAGTAAATCTCAAATTGATTGGAAGATTCAAATAAATGAAATGAAACTAGAGGGAGCCACGTTAGCGTTA
>NW_014569778.1:184945-186056 GCF_001313835.1 Polistes canadensis
ACTCTAATAGGTTAGAAACGATATATTAAAATAATAAACTTATTTAATTGGGACTTTTGATGTTAGTTTCGAATAAAAACAATACTGAAGTAAGTACCGTAATCTTCTTGAGAAATAGGAAGAAGTTTTTTTCAGGAAGACACAATATCTGATCTATCTCATCGTTCTTCTTCTATTTCTTCTTCACGCGTATCGAACGAATCGAATTTTCTAAACGTATACTTACGAAATAAAAAAAACGTAGATAAAAATTGATTAGATGATTTAAATAAAACAAAACTAAAGGAAGTTACGTTAAAGTTAATGTTTCTTACGTTAGTCAAACACGTTAGAGATGATAGGTTATTAAACCAATGAACTACTAAATTGGAACCGTTAACGACAGTTTTTTTTCGAATAAAAACAATACTAAATACCGTTTAGTTTTCTTGAGAAATAGGATGAATATCTTCAGGAAGGTCTTCTACTTTTTCTTCTCTTTTTCACACGTATCAAAGAATCAAATTTTCTGAAGGTATACTTAAGGAAACAAAACAAACAACACCTGATTAATCTTTTCTTGTTCTACTATAGGCGTATCGAGAGAGGTATCGAATGTTTCAAACGTATATTTAGGAAATAAAATTGGTTAGACGAATGTTTTAAATAAATAGAAAAATAGAAAAGAATAGAAAAGAAAAGCAAGTAAACGTTAACGTTTCTTACGTTACTCAAACACGTTAGTAGGCGATAGGCTAAACCAATAAACTACTTAATTGGGATCGTCGATAGCGTGCATTCGTTGTTCGTTAGATCGCATTACGTTTATTATAAGATATTATTCCGTAAGATCTCTAGCTCGATAAAGTATCATAGCTTGTTTGCGGTCTAACGACCGATGCCACCTAACGAGCGCAAAACCCATGTGAAAGGTTCATATTTTCCCTACAGAAATTACGGTGCAGTCACGTTCGCCTAAGCGACTTGCGGGGCCGTTGGTATACTTTCGTATTACACGTACATATATATATATATATATACATAAGATCTCGTTCACTTCGACATTCTTCTTTTCCATGAAAAAGAAAATAGAAAAACTATATAACTATAAATATATATTTTCCTGATTTTT
>NW_014569778.1:186481-192809 GCF_001313835.1 Polistes canadensis
TCACGAGAAATAAAATGATCTTTCTTTAATATCTTAACAAACAAAAATAAAAATAATTAAAATATTATACGCATACTACTGCAACATATTTTTATATGCTTTCATTTATTTCCTATTGTCCAAGAGATTTTTACGAGTTAAATAAATAATATTTTACTGATCTCTTAACGTTAAACTCGTAAATCCAAAACACTCGGTTTCGAGCTTACACGAGAGAAGATACGTTTACGAGAGTGGATGCTGTGTATCCTACACGTAATCTCGATCTCTTGAATCTCTTAGTTACATATATCTATATATATATATATATATATATATATATAAGTATGCAACAACGATGTATTTTATACACCGGGCCAGCTTTCGCGCGTCGCAAACTGCATCGTTCAACTATGTATCTCTTTCTCACACACATATACACTCTCTCCTCTCTCTCGTATGCGTGAGAGAGGATCCTGCCCCCGGGACGTGACTCGTAATTCTAGAGTATTATGCGGTAGCTCGATGGTGCTTTCTATCTTGTCTGACGTTTTTTGAAATCGCTACCAAAGCGGCTCCCTTTTACTTCGATGTTTGAACTAACTAACACAATGCCACATCGTTATTTTTTAACAATGATTAACGAAACGAAACGAAACGGAACGAAATCAATGTTTTTTCTTGAAATATATGTAGTTCAGTTTTATATTTTTTTTTTTATATTCTACTATCATATTTTATATTTCATATTATTTTCTTAATGAAATTTTCTTTCGTAATCATATTTGTTCGTTGTTAACAAGATTATGCATTTTGTTGTTGTTGTTCATTTCTTTAACAGCGGAAAGATTATTTTGAAAAACATATAACCGAGTACGATAAAATACGCAAATTGATTTACATAATCGCAATGTATATAAAAGCTTATACTGGTAATACACGTGACTCTAAGAAGGTGAGTGGGTGGCTACGGTGATTTTTACGTGCCGTGCATTTACCGTAAATAACGTAACGAGTTACTAATGACTTATAAATAACTAAACGATCAACTAATTGACGTTGTTTTTATTTTTCTTTTTCTTTTTTCAAGGAAGCAGTATTAAAAAAATAAGAAGGAAAGATAGATGTTAATCGGTATCTTTGTAAACGCATATTTACGAATGTTAATTATACAAAAAGTTGATTCAAACAATGATTTCATTCGTGTATCGTAAGTTTGTTGTTTCTTTTTTCCTTTTTTATTTCTACGATACACATATTTTCATTATTATAACAGAATAATTATTAATAAACAGTGTTAATAATAATTAATAAAAATTATCTTACCAAATGTTGTTATTTTACTTTAACATTAGGCACGTTTAAACATATATTGCAATGTATAATAATAATAATAATAGTTAAAATTTATGTTTTTGCATAGCTGATATCAATCGTAATTATTATACAGTATTCGTTAGCATAAAATCTGAATATATTTTTTGAAATGTGCTAATACAAAGAAAAAAACAAACAAACAGAATAAATAATCCTGGCCAGTGGTTACGAACAAGAAAATCTTTCTAACATGAGATTAATCGAAACGATTCGTTTTGACGTCTTCCATTTCCGTTTTATATCTTTGAACGTGTAAAACAGGGACACGGGGAAGAGATAAATAAGAAGAAATAAAACTAAGAATAAGAAGAAAATAAGAATGAGAATAAAACAAAATACGTCGTCGTAGTGGCGCCCTAGGTGTGGCCAGGGCGCCTATCTGCGGGAACGAGCCGAGTCATTCGAAGAAGAACTTAAGAAGCAACAAAAGTTTAAGCGGGACACTTAAGAAGCAAGCTGACAGGAGCGTCACTAATTTTCCTTCAGTTTTTTCTTTTTTTCTTTTTTTTACTTTTGTTCGTTTTTCTTTTTTCCCTTTGTGTTCGTCTATTTTTCTCATTTTTTATTTTCTCATTTTCTATTCCTTTTGCCCTTTTCTCGCTACATCGTCACTTTCATCGAAACTTGGTGATCTTATTTCCAAACACACACACACACACATATACATATACAGATATATATGCATACAACCTTCGTGACTTCGTCCTTTCTTTCTAGGGACTAATTAATCTCACCATGACGTCCCTATCCGAAATACTAATTACTATTTTTCAATATTACTTTTTAAACAATAATTTTTGAGTTATAAATTGATCTGTGCAAATTTTCATAAAATGTCAGAGAATGCAATGCCGTAAATTGTGCATCTTTGTAATTTCTTTGAAAAGTTTCGGTACATATTTTTGATACTTTTAGCAAAAGGATTTTAATGATTTTTATATTAAATTAAAGTACACTCTTTTTTCTACGCGTAGAATACTTTGTAGAATTATGAAAATCAAATGTAAAGTGCAGAAAATGTCTACGAATCTAATGCTGTTAAGTGTGCATCATTGCAATTTCTTTGAAAAGTTTCGGTAAATATTTGTTATACTTTTAGCAAATGGATTTTAATGATTTTTATATTAAATTAAAGTACAAGTATTAAATAAGTAATATATTTTTATTTTTATATTGCAAATCGCACTATATATGAACGAAATTAACTTCAATTACAAAAATTGAAAAAAACTAACCTAAAAAACTAAAACAGAAAAAGAAAAAGATATTGGAAAAAGTTAAAAAAAAAAAACAGAAGATGGGATTGAAGGGAGGGGTTAAGGATGGTGGAAAAAAGAAGAGGCTAACTTTTTCGTGACTCGTATTACCACCAGGACTTTTATCCTTCTTAAATTTCTTGATTTATGATGATCAGTCACAATGTGTTGTATGCATTACGGACATCTCTTGGCAATTATGTTTTTGTTTTAATTGACCGTAACCAACATGGTTTTCTCAAAGAAAAGAAAGAATACAGTATAAATAAATGGTTTCGAATTTTCACAGTAAATTTAATACTAACCTAAAAAAGAGAGAAAGAGAAAGACGACGACAACGAAATCACTTTCTCGAATGGTTAACGAGTATAGTAGTCATTTCGGAAAGATGTTGTGTTGTGTTGTGGAGTTGTGTATAGAATGTTAACAAAAGAAACAAAAGAGAAGCCTCGAAAACGGCTGGCAGGCAGACTCAAACCCGGATGACTTTGTAAAATTTTCTATACGGGGAGCAAAGGATGCCGCTGTATATTCTGAAATCTATAAAACGTCGAGAGAGAAAAAGTTTGAGGAAAAGGTAAGAGAGAGAGAGAGAGAGAGAGAAAGACCACTAAACATGAACGAGAACGAAGAAACAAAGACCTTGTGAAGGATCGTTTCGAAGTGTGACGAATTTCCAATGGACGTTTATAATCTTCATTCTATTCATTTAATTTACCGTGTCTTTAATCGTTCATTCATTATTATAAATATTGTCACGAAAATAAATCATTTTTTTTGATCGATAAATTATCTATTTTAATATAATTATTGGATCACCATTTATTTCAAATATGATACGACGCCATTTTGTATTCTTTCGAGAAAATTTAAGGTTAGCATGTTAAATCACAATTGAAAAGTATATAATAATTAATTTCAAGTCTAAGGAAATGTTTTTAATAATTTATCAATATGTAATTTGTGATTATATTCATTTCTTTTTTAATTATCTATTTGAATATAATAATGTGAAACGTTTATTTCAAATATGATACGACGCCATGTTGTATTCTTTCAAGAAAATTTAAGGTTAGAATGTTAAATCACAATTGAAAAGTATATAATAATTAATGTCAAGTCTAAGGAAATGTTTTTAATAATTTATCAATATGTAATTTGTGATTATATTCATTTCTTTTCTAATTATCTATTTGAATATAATAATGTGAAACGTTTATTTCAAATATGATGTGACGCCATTTTGTATTCTTTCGAGAAAATTTAAGGTTAGAATATTAAATCAATTGAAAAATACATAATAATTGATGTCAAGCACGAGGAAACGTTTCTACTAACTTATCAATATATAATTGCATTATATTAATTCCTTTTCACATGCGAATTTAATTCAATTTTCAAATTGAATTAAAAATTAAACACAATATTAATAACAATAAAAGACCCATGTGTGTTACCGATGGGGGGGGACGGAAAAGGTGTAAAGAGGAGACATATTTAAATACACATGCGTGAAAATTGAAATAATGTAAATATAAAACAAAAAAAAAAACAAAAAGAAAATATGAAATTGTAAAGAATAACCCGGAACAATGTTCGAACAAGAGAGAAAAAGACAAGTCCGGATTTGAAAGAGAGTTGACGGTTACTTTATAACGCGAATGTACTCATTAACAACGCTATAACCGTTCTAGTCCATGGAACCAAGAGAAAAGCATGGCTTCCGTGATTTTTATCCTGGAATTTAGTTCTACCGACGATCCTCGCGTTTAACCACGTAAACAACGGCTTTGTTGCCCGCCGCGATTTCCATTTACGGATTCGACACGCGTCCTCATAAAAGAACGCACCGCCGTCCATCCGTCCGTCCGTCCCGTGCGTTCTGGATTCATCATCTATCCCGTTGATCATGATGCGGATATATTCTTGATTGATTTACTGGCAACAAAACTCGTGTTTTACGATCTAACCAAATCTCAGATGGTTTTTTAACCGTATCTATTCATCGTATTTTAATTTTTGTTTATTTATTAGAATTATCTTTTCTTTTTCTGTTTTTTTTTTTTTTATTCTCATTTCATTTTATTTTTCTATTTATCAAATAATTTAATTATTTAAACGAGCTATCACAATTTCAATATTAATTATAGATATGATTTGTGTAGTAGAATTAAATTAAACACGATGATAGTGTTGAGAAACGGTACGTATTTTTTTAGGATAAATTGTAGAGATATATTTAAGGTGAATTGATTTTAATTATGTTTTTAAGAATCCGAGTATTTTTTGTAATGTCTTTTTGGCAATTCGAATATTGATAAAGATCACCCCTCGCTACCAAAGTATATTTAATTTTGTAATAATTCTCTATCTATGAATCTAAAACGATTTGAACACAATTAACATGTATTAGTTTTACGTAACAACTAAATATAACATTAAGGACTCGTGTTAATAGAATATATACTAATATATAAAATAAAAGAATATATACAGAGACGATGATAAAAAAATTTTTCAAGGACAACGTTGCGTGCGCGTAATGGGTTATCGATTTAATAGTTTATATTCATTCCTTAGAAAAAAATATTCAACGTTTTAAAAGTGATTACTGATATTTGATTTTGTTGCTACTAACATTTTGAATTTATTTATTTGTTATATAACAAAACTATAGTAATAATAATAAACATGATTATTATTATTATTAATATTATTATTATTATTATTATTATTATTATTATTATTATTATTATTATTATTATTATTTGTTTAATTTAAATCTTACCTTCTATTCTGATACCACGTTTTCACTTGTGTATCGGTAAGCTGTAATTTAGACGCGAGTTCCATTCTATCCTGTACGCTGAGATATTTTTGTCGTTCGAAACTCTTCTCCAATGTCTGCAACTGATGATCGGTAAAAGCCGTACGAGCTTTCCGTTGCTTCTTGCTTTGAGACGAACTCAAGGCACTGGACGAGCAACCTTTAGGATCATCTTCTTTACCACCTACGAGAAGATAAATCGAAGGTATCTCTTATAAAACGTATTTTCTTTCAATAATAATAATATTAATAATAATAATAATAATAATAATAATAATAATAATAATAATAATAATTAGAATTATCCCGTTATCTACCTTAGAGTTATCCTAACATTTGAATTTATCCTTATACGTAATTATTACGTACATGCATCAAATGATCACGTGATACATAACCTCTTTTCAATTACGATCATTTACGAATTAACATATAAACAGAACAAAAAAAAACTAACAATTAAACGTTCGATAATCATTTTTTCCAAGAACTTATTAAACACCAACAGACATCAAATTCAATTATAATTGTAAAGAATATTATAAATTTGGAAAAACAAAAATAATCAAATGAAAAGTCTGATTTGTGATCAGTAAAAATGACACTTTTGAGAACCACTGTCGTCCTATAGGAATCGATGAATTCAACTCAAAACGTCCAATGAACGAACGCGTTCTATATCGAAAAATAGAGAAAGAGTATAGAAAGAAAGAAATAAATAGAAGAAGAATCAGAGATATAGGTACGCTAGTTTTTTTTCTGGTTTCTGCATGGCGCGATCACAGGGCCGCCTATCTCTCTCTCTCTCTCTCTCTCTCTCTCTCTCTCTCTCTCTCTCTCTCTCTCTCTCTCTCTCTCACATTTTCTCATTCTCTCTCACTCTCTCACA
>NW_014569778.1:193210-195221 GCF_001313835.1 Polistes canadensis
ACCCACCCCACCCCACCCCACCCCGTTGAACCTAACCACCAAAATATATCCTCGCGTTATCGTTTACCAAAAGGGGGAGTAATCATTTTTTTTAACGCATCTAACGCACTCTCTCTTTCTCTCTCTCTCTCTAGCTTGTCTTTTACGATATTACCAAATGCTTGTATTGAATGTGTATCTTGTTTTGTTTTGTTACAATAGTCGATCGTTGATACGATTTCGCAAAGATAACGGGGGGTTTCTGTTTTGATTTGTTAGATATTTTGGACGAGATTAGAGAATGAAGATGATAAAATAAATGTTGTTAGTATTATTCGAAAAGATTAACTCTTGCAATTTTCTTTCTAACTTTTACAACCCTTCCTCGTCCTTTCAATTATTGCGACTTTGATATAATAAAACATAAACGATGTATAATATTATATTTTTTGTAAAATAATAACAAAATATAAAGAACGTATTAAATATTAAAAACGTAAAATTAGACATATGTACACTATGTATTTAAAAGAGTGTAACTGTAATAAAATTGAAGTAATAGATCTAATTTGAAATCGAATGAAGATAGATGATTGACGTCAGACGTTAGTTTTAGGAAGTTTTAAAAGGGTCTACTTTCTCCTTAACACGGCTCATTTGAAAGCACTCCTCGATATTTCAGATATCGTATGTTGTCTTTTATAAAAGCCGGTATACTTGAAAGCAACTGGCATGGATCGGTAGGTAGGATGAGCGAACGAGAACAACCCTATTCTCGGGGGATGTTATCTGGGCTTGTAAAAGTATCTAAAGGGCTGTTGTCGCGAGTTCATCAATTGGAACGGTCGTGGGTGGTCGATAGGGAGTGCTGAATAAGATTCCAATGCTGGATGAGAGAGAGAAAAAGAAGAAAAAGTAAAAGAAATGGAAGAGGCATTTGGTTTGAGGTTAGAAAGAAATGGAGATAGACTTGTAGACTGTTAAGGGGAAACAGAGAATGACCTGAAACAGGAGAACGAATGAGAGAAAGAAAGTAAGAAAGAGATAGAAAATAGTAGAAAGCTCGAAGATTGAGTTAACTCGGACGAAAGCGCAGCTCTTAGCTCCCGTTTGATCGGCCAGATTCGCTCGAACGGATCCGTGTCCGCCATATTTCAAAGATGGCCGACGATCCCCTTAGGAAACGTCGGCAAACTCTGGCCTCCTCCTCTTTCACCTTCTCTTCTTCCTACAACGTGAACGTTCTAGCGCGGGTAATCTCTCCAGGTCGGGTTGTGCCCTTCAAGGCGAAAGGATAGAGAAATAGAGAAAGAAAAAGAGAGAGAACTCAGTTTAGATATATGTGTGGGTGGGTAAGTGTGTTCGTTTGGAAGGTGGATCGTATGGTGGAAGGCTAGAAACGGAGGTTGGAAAACTAAATTTACTATGTGATACACTTAGAGCACACGGCGGGTGGTGGGTCCCTCTGCACGAGTTTCTCTACTTGTTTTTTTTCTACTTTTTCTTTTCCTCCCCCCCCCTCCTCCTCCTTCTTTTTCTTCTTCTTCTTCTTCTCTTACGCTTCTTCTTTTTGAGACATTTCCAAGACGTTAGACGAAACTTTTCCACCGACTTTGGAATAACTCCAGAACTCACCAACACGAATATCCTTTCTATCTTTTTATTCGTTGGAAAAGGGGGAGTAAGAGATAGATAGAGAGAGGGAGAGTAGAAGAAGAGAGTGATAGGATAGATAAAGATAGATAGAGATAGTTTTCATCTTATTTTCTTTTTTTCAACCCTCTTGTAGTCACTTCCAAAACGTACAGGTGACTCTTCTTTCACTCACATCTCACGACAACGTTTGATATCATGTATTATATGTATTTATGTGTATAGTTAATATCTATGCAGTATTAGTATAAGATAATATATTTTTTTTTATATTTCTTTCCACCCCTTCTTAATTTTTGTGACTATAATATAATATAAAGACACAATATATTAATAATTAATATTCTTTTCAATGAAATATAATGAAAATAATGTTATT
>NW_014569778.1:195256-200509 GCF_001313835.1 Polistes canadensis
GAAATTCATGAATTCATATATTTGATAAAATATAAATTTATATAAATAAAATATTATATATATATATATACATTTTTTTTCTTTATTATTATTTTGTTTTTTTTTCTCTCTTCTTTTTTTTTTATTTCATTTCTTTCACGTGGTTAATTGTAAACGTGTAATATTCGTTCATAATACGAACGGAAGGAGAACGGATTCGAACGGAAGTGTGTCCGTGCTCGTGGAAAATCGTGGTTTCGCGAAATAGGAGGGGGTATTGTCGGAAGGAAGACCAGTGTGTTACACGACTCTTCTTGTTTTATATATAAAAACGTATGTATGTATATTTTATACGTATGCACTTACGTAGGACAAAAGTGATATTAACAGGATGTTTATTGAGTAATTACGTAGCTCCAACAATTAGTCGCAACTCGGTTGTAATGTCGTCAAAGTCGTTATCGTCCTAACGTTCATTCGTTCTTTGACAAAAATGTAGATAAATGAAACTTTTAGATACATCTAACAGGTCTTTGTTTTTTTTTTATTATATATATATGAACGTATAAGCTCAATTACGTAAATTATCATGTGAAAACTATTGAATTCTGTATTATTACCGAGAACAAGATAATTATTCGGTTAGAATTTGTTTTTGCAATTTTTCTTCTTCAATATTTTATAATTAATAACAATTAGAATTTTTTTATAAATAATATCAGAATTATCGTGATATTATAATAAAATAATAATAAGAAAAATAATTTAAATAATATTTGATTCGGTCAATAAATGATGTGACAATTAGTTAAACAAAATTTTGATTAAAATTATTGAATAACAACAACGACAACATAATATATAAAATACAATATTTTAACGATTATTAATAAATCTAAATAAAAGAAAAATCTTTCGCGAGAATAAATTCGCGTTAACCGATCTATGACGCAAACTATTAAGAAAATAAAAAAAAAAAAAAAGAAAAGGAGACAAATAAGATAAAATAATACGATGATAGATCAGGAATAATACAAAAGTTAAATCGTAAAATAAAAATCTTAAACACTTGTGTATGATGATACTTAACAATCTTGTATAATATTTCAAACGATAATTAAATCGGCATCGTTTATTCGTTAACAAGTAATACGTGTTGTAATAATACATACGTCAATATACATAACGATTATATAAATTCGTATGATTGTTAAACTATTCGACTTCTATAATATATCGTTTGTTAGTTTTATGGGAAATAATAGAATCAACTCGATAATATCGATACGATTAGCGTTAGACGAGCGTAGATTCTCGTTTATGTCAAATTACTAAAACTATACTCTGCCGATGTTCGAAATAATTCTCGTTTTGAACGATGGATAAACTTTTCTCTATCATGTTCTTATAAAATGTTTTCGTATATCGAGAAGAGAGTTAATAGTATCTACGAATCGTTAATATATACATATATATATGTGTATATGCATGTATGGGGGTGGGTGTTAGGGTTGTGTGTAATATGAGGTCGAAGTGGTGAGTTACCCGGGCGGATCGTAAAAATGGAAATAATAAAACTTTCGCAAAGCGTTGCTTTTGCGCTTTATGGCCGTCGGAGATAGTACTATGGGTGAAAAAGGGGGTTAAGGGGAAGGGAAGGAATTGTGGAATGAGAAGAGGGAGGTAAAAGAGGGTAGGAGGGAGGGTTGCGACAACGTTCCCGGTACCCGACGGTAAAAGCAGAGAAAGAGGACCGGAGTCACTCTATTGTGTGCACAATTTTATTTGCTTATCGCTATATTTCGTTACGAGTACGTACGCGAGAAGGGTAAATTGTTGTAGTAGTGGTAAAAGTAGTAGTAATAGTAGTAGTAGTAGTACTGGTAAAAGTTATAGTAATAGTAGTTTTAATGGATGTTATAGTAATAGTTATTGTAATAGTATTTTAATGTAGTTTTTCAGTATATTTTGTTAATAATAGTAATAGTATAATTATAATAATATTAATACACCTAATTATATTTGTGTAATATAAATAATAATAGTTAAAAGAAAATTCTGTCGATTTAATTATATGTTTTGAACATTATCTAAATGTTCACACAAATTCAATTCAATTATTGTCAATTGGACATTATAAAGCAAAAAAATAAAGTTTTAGTTCTTTGTAATGTACAATTTCCCTGCTAAACATATTTATTAATTATTACGGGTGTCAAATTTTCTATTAATACGAAAAAAAAAAGAATAAATCATTAAACACCATATTGAACAAATAATATATTCTTGAATAAATTCGATAATAAATGAAATAATCGTAAATTTGTTCTAGTGTTTTGTTGGGCCACCCCCTCCCCCTGTGTCATAGTCATAGTCATAGTCATAGTCGTGGTCTTCGCACTTAGCTCGGCAACTTCCGTACTCAATCCCCACCCCCGTTGCACCCCCTGTTGCAGGGGCGGTGGCTGTCAACGCGCGCCATACAATCTGACCCCTCTTCTGTATTGTGTTACACAGCCGCCACCTTTGGGGGAGAAAACACCGGGGATAATGTTATGGGGGTAACATTTTATTGCCTGCCCACTCTATTTGCAGACTGCCAGAGAGAAAGAGAGAGAAAGAAAGAAAAAAAAAGAAATCTAAATGGGAAGAAGAGAGGGTCGAAACTCGCAGTGAGAGAGAACTTCGAAAAACAAACTCTGGGGGGTCGAGAATTCAGTGATCCATACGATAAGTACCTGTATATTTGCCTGTTGGTTACAAATACTTATAATTTGATGATGGGCCCCTTAAACGATTATCTCTGTATCATCTTTTTGTTTTTTTTTTTTTTTATTAATATACCCATGCAAATTACGTCACTCGTTTTATCGAACAATTTCAAAAATATATCTATATATATATTTATTTTCTATTATATAATTATTGAATTGTTTTAGAATATATGAAATAATGTTTCGATTATAATTTGTGTGTTTTATATTCTATAATAATATTCTATTAATATACGTAATTAATAATCTACGAGAACAGTAGGAATGAATTTAAAATCGTTGAAAACATATATCTAATAAGAATTTAATAGATTAATCGAAATATAATGCATAATTTAGTAATCGTAAAACAGTTATACGATTAATAATAAGATTACAATTATAAACGGTATTAGGAAACACTAGCTAGTTTTTTCGTTCGTTCGTTCTCTTTTATAGTAATACTTCTAGAGAATTTCATAGTGTCTAACGTGTTGAGAAAATAAGAACTGGGTGTCGAGTGTCCTACTGTCTAACGATCTGTCCCTGTCTCGGAAACATTATAGGGAAAAATGCAATCAGGAGTTACTGTCAGATCGAATTATGCGAGCCTAAGGTTTCGCGGAGTGCACCAAGAAAGGAACAGAAAGAGAGAGAAAAAGAAAGAGAGAGAGAGAGAGAGAGAGAGAACTCGCGTTTCTCGAATTTCACGGGTGCATTCCATGTAGGCGGTGAATGGGAATGCACGACGACTGACAATGACTTCAACTATCGTTGGACTATGTGTTGTATATCGATAGATAATACTATATTGATCTAACCGTATAATATTTTTTTTTTCCCCGTTTATCACGAATACAACGTGTCCTATGTTATAATAAACGCCATTGTCTATATTTGTATATATTTTATATATTATAGTGAAAGACAGAAATTGGATAATGTTCAGATTCACCAAATGTCAACATATACCAAATACGTCAGGGAAAAATCAAATATTTAAGTTTATTCTCGTAGATTAATATTTTAGACATGTAACAAATAAATCTTGACATATTCTTCAATTTCGGTCTTCTACAAACCCAGATTATATTAAGTTAATGCAGAAATAATGGCCATTTCCAAATACGGAATCTGTTTTAGAAACTGATTATTTCTGCACGAACCTAAATATATGAAATACCTGAGGATGTGTGTATAGGTCTCAGAAATGAGTTATTAATAATTTACAATACATTAATACTCTTAACAATATTTGTATTTTGTATTAAAGATTATATTTTTCTGATACGATCGGATAAGTTGCCTAAAAAATCTTTTGCAAAAATGTGAAGGGTTTAATCCGGGACTCTGACGTAATCCTTAAATGGGTAATAACACCCTCAAATACTTTCTTTATATATACATACATACATATGTGTGTAAGTGTTAAAACCTTTTTTCCAAGCTTCGTTAAATCAAAACACCGAGGGCTGTTGTAAAAGAGGGTTATGGTAATCGACTTTTCGTCGCTTAGGTAAGAGAGGTATGCTTTGATTCGAGTGTGAGAAAAAATGTTACGCTCACCGCCTGACGCCGGTGTTATAAAAAGAATGACAATGAGTAAGTAAGTAAGTGAAGGATACGAATAGAGATAGAAAAAGAGAGAGAAAGAGAGAGAAGGTTGGTAGGGTTTATACACACGACACAATAATACAACGATAATAGTGTTTCAGTAAAAAGGGTAAAAAAGAAGAAGAAGAAGAATACAAAAAAAAAAGGAAAAAGGAAAGAAAGGTACTCTACTTCGTGGAGATAGATTTTCGCCCACACTAATTGTAAGTCATCGGACGTGTAGAAACTCAGTCACTGTCACCACCACCGACTCAACTCGACTCGTTTCCTTTTCTTTTTTTTCCCTTTTTTCTCTCTTCACCTCCTCGACGAAGGAATTGGTTCGTGATTTTGTCGAGTCATCGTTTAACGACTAAAAAAAACGAAATTTCTTCCTTCCCCTTGTTTCTTTTTTTCTTCTTTTTTTCTTTTTCTTTCTTTCTTTCTATTTCATATATTCGCGTTTTAGAAAAATTAATTAAACTCTTGGAAAAGATGTTATCATCAATCGTAATTCCTAATCATTTTATATTTCAACGATTATAATAATTATATTTTTTTTAATACTTCGTAATATATTATCCGAAACGAGATTTACAAAATGTTTATTAAATGAGAAGAAAATTGAAAAGAAAGAAATAAAAGGGAAAAAGATTTTATTTCCTTTTTCCCAGTCCGATAATTTATCGAAAGGGAAAGAATAAAGGGACTCTCTTAAATACGTATTGCGAATGAAATTGGTTCCTTTTTTTATTTTTTTTTTTTTCTATTGTTTTTTTCTTTTTGATACCAAACTCGAGAACACGGTCACGCGAAACTCGTGTTAGCGACTAGCCAAGTGGCCTCCAAAGTAGTCCTCGTCGTCTTTTTCGTCATAGTAATTGTTGTCGTTTTTGTTCCAGAGGGTTGGGTGGGTTGTTGGGGGGGG
>NW_014569778.1:200609-204856 GCF_001313835.1 Polistes canadensis
ATATATATATATATATATATATATATATATATATTTATGTATGTGTGTGTGTGTATATATGTAAAGATAGTAGTTAAGTAGGTACATATACCAATACACGTTGTATCTATATACAGTGCAGGTGCGCCACGTCACTCTCGAGATTTCGATTTGCGTGTTAATCGCTTGTGTGCGCGTGCTCTTGCTGTAAATCTCATGGGAGAGAGAGAAAGAGAGAGAGAAAGAGAGAGAGAAAGAGAGAGAGAAAGAGAGAGAAAGTGTGTATGTGTGAGAGAAAAGTTCTTTCGGCGAACGTGCGAGGCGTCGAAGCGTGCCGTCGACGATTAACTTTAAAACGTCACGTTTTTCTTCATTTATCCACTATATACCTAAATTCAAATCGTATAAGTAATATTTCTTCTCTGATATCGAGCTTTTTGAAAGTCTTCTCACCTCGGTAAAAAGAGAAGTAAGATATATATATATAATATATATTAAATATTTTAATGAGTCTTCGTAGCTCAAGTGGTAAAGCGTTCTTTCGCTATGCGAAAGATCGTGAGATCGAATCCCCCGAGGCTTCTCGATTTTTATTGAGAGAATTCATTGAAAAAAAAGTGCATCAATAAGGGTGCAATACCACTATATAATAAATATTATATATGTATTTATATTGTAGAATATTATTTTAAATATATTAGATGTAATATAAGTATGAAATCAGAGTTTTGTTGTAAAAATTACACATGTCCTGTTGTTTTTCGGATTCATAGTTCTATGTATATGTGTGTGTTAAATTGAAAGACCGAAATTTAAGAATATATCCAAATTCACGTGGTGAAAAAATGTCAGCACGTATCAAATATTTCGGTGATTATTTAGGTTTATTCTAATTAATAATTAGAACAAATAACATTAATCTGAACATTATTCAATTTCGATCTTTCACGGTAACATATGTATATGTATATAGCTATATATATATTTAGACAGAATGCCGAAAAATCGTTTTCGTAAAAGATGGTCTAACGAAAATCCTTTTCGAAAGATATCGATAGTAAACGATTAATTATTTCATTGATCCATCCGGTTTGATATCAAACGATTTAGGTATAGCTCGAAACAATGAGCATTGTCTGCCGTTCTTTAAGATTAATCGTTACGATCTATCGTAAATCTCGAAAGGATACGCGATCGATACGAGATTTATCGAAAATTCTCACCAAGAAAAGAAATAGAAAAAAGAAAAATATTTCAATCGTATCATGTTTATTCTTATCACATCAACTAAGGGGTAAAGGGGAATGGAATTTATCGTGTGATTTTTAACGCGACTTATTTCTACTAATAGAAAATAGGTAAGTAGATTTGAACCCATAAGTCGTTACTTGATTTGTTTCACGTGTGTCGTAAAGCGAGGTCAAGATTATTGACATTGCTGACATCTGGTTAAGAAGCTTTACCCATTACGAGAATCTCATTAGTACGAACGTTGAAAACCGAGCGTATGAAGTACTCCGATGATAACGCGATTGTTCGCATACTATATCATAGTGTTAGACTAAGTATACGTATACTTAACCAAAGTGAATGTTTAGAATACCTTCCCGTTTGAATGTTCACTTTGAAGAAAAAAAAAAAGAAAAATAGATATTCATAGTATTACCAATAAATCTATCATTTTTATTTTACACTTTGAAATATTAATATTACCAGGAAAAAAATAATATCAATTTTGTAGATATTATTACTTAAAATATATTTCTAAATATAAAATAATATTATTAGATTATTTTAAACAACGATTTTTTATAATACTAGATTTTTAATATAAAAATAATATAAATAATAATAAATTTTTAAATATATATATATATCTATTTCAACGTCTCCTAGGTCACGTGAATTAATCGAGAACAGCAGATTGTCTCGTCAAGGAACTTGACAGCCGGTTTCTCGTTTGTCAGGAGTTGAGAGTTAGAGGGTGCACGATGCCAGAGAGTATAACACACGTAAACACATGAACACACATATAACAAACATACAAACACACAAAGATACGAATGGAAAGGTAAAAAGGTTTACTAAGGTAGAAAGGTAAAGAACGTTCTTTAGTCTCGGCTAACACTCTCATAGAATATTCCTAATCCTTACCGAGAGTTCTAAACGGTTGCCAATCATTTCCGGTTCTCGGATTAGTTTCGCGCGAAAAAGTCGAATCCCCTGTCCTGCCCTACCCCCCTTTTCCTTTCCTCTACACCCCTAACCACCACTTTTACCGTCTTCTTGATGTTGCTAAAGTTAACTGAAGAAAGAAAGATAGAAAGGAAGAAGAGGACACATTGGGTTGACGACAACGACAATGTGTGTGTCCCCTACCCCTCTTACCCTTCTCCAGCCCCACCGAACCTCGAAAGGGCCGAATGTTGGCTTCATAAGCGGATTACAAACGACTGGTACACGCGCTTGAAAAACGATATTTGCACGAATAAAGGTTTGCTTGGACCTCCCTCCCTCTTTCCCCCATCCCCCTAACCCCCTACATCAGCCCCCGCTCTTTTGCACGCTATTTATCGTTGAATACTACCTCACTGAGAGAGAAAAAAAAGAAACTGTCACCGTGATACGAATGCATTAGAATTAAATCGACAAATTATTCTTTTTCTTTCTTTTTTTCTTAATGTTTCTCTGGAAAAAATTATTATTGTTATTATTTAAAACATCGGGGAAAAAATGTAACGAATAATTGTTCTCGCAACGGATATGGAAACGGTAGTTACGTCAATCGGGAAAAATCTTGAACCATTTATCATCGTCGTCATCATATTTTGCCAACTTACGGCACGACGATTCATTATTTTTTGTTTTTTTTTATTTTGCAAAATTTTCAATGAGTAATGATTGAAAGAGCGATACGATAAACCGATATATAACTTAGGCGTCGTTAATTATAACGGTTGTCTAATTGTTAGTCAAGAAAAAAAGAAATAAAAAAAGAAAACTATCGATTTTATGATTTATTTCCCATTTAAAATGATTACGTTTATCAACAATATCTTAATATTAATTAGTTTCAATTTTGACGACCTAAATCCAATGATTTTTGTACTTTGCGTTATTTGCTCGTGTATATAATATATATTTTTTGTTTTCCACTGAATAAAATCCAACAATACATACTTAGCAATTAATTATACAATTTTTCAATCCCCAACATTACTTCGTACAATTTCTCTTATACTTCAACTTCCAACATAATTAAACCCTTTGACTGCATTACACATACGTGTTGGTCAATGTCTATATAAAATATAATGTAAACGTTGATTAACGTTATTGATTATTGTTTTGAGTATACGTAAAAACTATATAAGAAACAAAAATTATAAGTAATCGCCACTCAAAGAAATTATAATAATATCCTTTTACTATACAAAAAAAAATAATATATAAATATATAAGAAAGAGAAAAATTAATAGTAATCAGTATTCGAAGGGGTATAATAATACCCTTTTACTGTAAAAAAAGATATATATACAATAAAAAGAAAGATAAAAATAAGAAGCAAGAAGAAGAAGAAGAAAAAAAAACAAGAATAATAAGAGTGCAAGTGAAAAATGCATTTCAATCGTCTATCGATCTCGAAAATCGTTGACGATGACTCTCCGGAGCGTGTCCGTCGGCAATTACTATTCAACGTTACTACTCCTAATTGCCCTTCATTAATTCTTTATCCAGACAGCGTGAGGGAGTTAGACACCGTATAC
This sequence comes from Polistes canadensis, assembly GCF_001313835.1. Classification (NCBI taxonomy): domain Eukaryota; kingdom Metazoa; phylum Arthropoda; class Insecta; order Hymenoptera; family Vespidae; genus Polistes; species Polistes canadensis. Next base: position 204,357 of record NW_014569778.1, read on the forward strand.
ACACGTCGACGATTAGCCGCGTGAGGTTAACCGCGGACTGATAACGCTGTACCCGTGTATCATTAGAAACACATAAGAACCCGTCATGACTATGTATATATTTGTGTTCGTATATGTGTAATACAATTGCTATACGTCACGTTTCCAGTTGTTCTATTCCATTCTTTCTTTATTTATTTCTATCTCTTTATTTCTCTTTATTCGTACACACTATAATATTACTTTTACATATGTATTATTTTTATTTCACACTTTTTTGTTGTTGGTCCATTAGAATGATACATTTTATGATGTGAATAGTTGTTCGTATGTCGAGTCAAATTAAAAATCAATTTATTTGATTAAACAACGAGGGTGAAACTCGTAGATATATTTTCTTACTTTGGTGTTACATAATAATTATTATTATTATTATTGTTTGACCAATCACAGGAATTAACGACGAGTAAGATAAATAAGAAAAAAATCTATCGATTATTATTTAATGTATTATAATAAAA
>NW_014569778.1:205936-211729 GCF_001313835.1 Polistes canadensis
CCCCGCCCCCGCCCCCCGCCGATCGGTGGAAGCCTTTATCTCTCGGGAAATATCTCTGATTGTTTAAAAAGGCGAGAGAAGAACGTTTCTTTCCTTTGCTTTCTTTTTTCTTTTTCTTTCTTTCTTAGATGTTGGATACAAAGCGACGGTCGTCGACTGGAACATCCGGTTGGGTTGGGACTGCTCCCCACCTCCCCCCGCCGCCTACCCCATAAATGTCCTTGGCACCTTCGTTAAAGGCTATTTCATTCAACGATATATTGGTTTGTCAAAGCAATTTTCTTGACATTCGATTTCGTTCAACACCATCACTACTACAACCATCACCACGACAACGATGATATTATCTTTAGATTCGTATATAATATTTTTTCCCTATTCTATGCGACGAATAATTCTAAATGAAATTTATTATCGAAATATTATTAACGAACAGAAAAAAAAAAAGAAAATTATTTTAATAATTAATGATATCAATAATTAAGAATGTCTCGATAATATCCTATAAGAATATTATTTCTTACCGTTGGAAGTTACGGAAGCACCATCGTGGTGACTGGCATCGCTATCCTCATCAAGATTACTATTGCTCAAGGACGATTTCGATTGATGCCGAACGCTTAGATCCCTGGGCGTGGATGGTGGGCTACCAGGTGGTTCCTGTGCTGCTGGTAGAACCGACGGGTGTACTTTGCTTGATGCACTGGCAAGAATATCGGTGATCATGAACCTCGATCTTTGTGGCATTGTCGTAGACGCATTACCTCGTTGCAAACTATTATTATGATTGTTGTTATTGTTATTGTTATTATTATTATTATTATTATTATTATTGTGACTTTTGTTTCTAGCATCTAAACCATTGGATAAATGATCCATGCCTACTCCACCATTTCTATCAACAATGTTATCCAAATTGTGTGGATCAAGGCCTGATGACATTCTGCTTAAATTCAAACCGTTCCCGGCGACGGCGACGCCACTGAGAGCCGCCACGTGGTGGTTCTGATGATGGTGGACCGTCATTACGGTGGACGTCGGTGGTTCCTTCGGGCTAAGGGCACCCGTTGGTGCCTCTGTCGCCACGCCAGGACTCGTCCTGTACCTCGGAGAAATAATCTTGCCGGATGATACGAAATGTTTCCTTCGCCAGGAAGTAATATCACACTTCTACCTCTCACCCTACTTTTATTTATTTATATTTATATTTATTTTTCCTTCTTCTTCTTCTTATTCTCGTTCCGTGTTACTTTGTTTTAATTGTTAAATCTATATTAAGCGAGAAATAACGTTAAAAATATTCCCTTGTTAGAGAATTTATCTCGAGAAGAAAACCTTTGATATCGTTTTAGAAATAATGTTGTTTGTTTGTTTTAAAAATCACCATTCACTTTATCCAATGTCTCGATCGCGTAATCCCACCGTTCTTAAATTCCATCGGGATCCCAACGATCTCGAGGAACATTCCAAAATAATTCGTATACCCGATCCAATGATAAATTATTTTCATAACAGGTAATAAAGGGTCAAGAAATTTTATCTTTATCGATTTTAATTGGATGACAATAGAATGATGACATGAAAACGTTTCTCTTTATCACAATATTATTGTATCGATTATTGTTCTATATAAATCTTGTCCCTTTTATATATCCAATTAATCAGATATCTTCTTCTAATAATTGATCAGATTGACATCATACATCCAACTTAGGAAGTTCTCAAATGACTTCTTCTTCTTCTTTTTCTTTCTTTCTTTCGTTACACCTTGCTCTTGCACTTCCTTCCTTCCTTCCTTCCTTTCTTACTTCCTCCCTCTCGTCAACACGTTTGCTCCACCTCCAATGTTCGTTTGACCACCACCTTCACGTCTCGGACGCAATTAAGGGGCCGCTCAGCTCCGGCTCCTTGCTTAATTGCTAATTGCCCACTTAACATAATTGCCAAGCAGAATTGCGCGCCTGCCGGCCATTTCCGCTTTCCTTTTCCTTCTCCTTTTCCTTAACCCAGGCCAATTATTAATTATGATTTTTTTTTTCTGCTACCTTCTCTTCTTTTCTTTTCTTTTCTATTTTTCGTTTTACGTAAGAAACAAATCTATTTCTCCAACTCCTCCTCGTCTTCACTTAATTAACAATTTTCAATTAATCAATTTTGTTGACACATTGAAATTCGTTTAGTTGTTGTTGTTGAATATATGAAAATTTTAAGTTATCACTTTCTTCAAAATACACTGTTTTGTTACAAATATATTATTTACACTGTGACTGTGAAGTGTTCCTTCGAATTTTCGAACTTTAATTTGTTTTATTTAACGAGACCGAAACAAAAATACACTTTCTCGTGAAAATTATATGTTTTTTCAACATTATACAATCCCGTTCGTCATTCGAAAATTATTAATCCAAAAATTAAAACAAAAGAAACCACATATACACCTGTCATCGAACTGTCACGATTTATTATACGTCCATTTTGATTGATCGATGTCCTCCTCATTTATTCACATATATATATATATATATATATATATTCACGAAAATATGATTGGTGTTCTGTCTTATATCAAAATCACGTTAAATATAATCACTATAGAAAACTTTATAATTATTATTTCGTTTTCTTTTACGTTAATATTTCAAAGAAAGAGATTTTCACGATTTTCGATAATTGCGACCAAGTGAAACAATAATTTACATTAATAATAATAATAATCATAATAATAAGATTATTAATAATAATAATAATAGGAAAAAGGGTTAGGAATAATAATAATAATAATAATAATCTAACAACGAACTATAATATCTCGAAAAATCACGAGGCGTACGTATGCATCGAGTTACCTCGACTGGTCTGTCTGGACTGAGTGTCTTCAAGGTGCCTCCACTCAATCCTGGGCGGCCATATCGAGTCTATGCCACGCCCCAATTTCACCCCACTACTATTTCTTATCAACCAATCCTAAAACGTTAAGTTAAGTAGTCAGCCAATCATTTTATGGGCAACCACGTCGCCCCTGCTACGTGACGCGGCTACGCCCAAGTAATTTGAAATGTGTTTCAGCGGTAATTCGATATAAAATTGTAGTTAATATCTTTCATTATAGTCAGGTTGAGCGGGGTTAGCGGGAAGGGAGGGGGGTTGTAGTAGTAGTACCGGTGAAGGTGAGGCAGCAGCAGGGGCAACAGCAGCAGCAGCAGCAGGGATGGAATGGAATGGAATGGAATGAAATGGGGAAGGGGGTAGGTAGGTGGGGGTGAGGGGGGATTTGGAATCGAAGAGGCAACGGCGTCAGCTCTCTCTCTCTCTCTTTCTCTCTCTCCTCGTGCGTCCGGAGAACGAAAGGAATTAGAGTGGGGTGGGTCGGTTGTGAAGAGGGGGTTGGAGGCGGGGAGGTATCTGGGACCACTGGATAAGGGGGTGGTGGGAGTTACTCGACACGAGTTTCTCCCACTTCTTCGGCAGCTTCTCTCTTCGAGATGGGCTAACACATCGAGTAGTCCGAACAAGAGAGGGAGAGAGAGAGAGAGAGTGAGAAGCTTGGGACTACCTGGAAGGGGGTTGAAGGGAAGAGAGTCAGAGAAGAAAAGGGTGGGAGGTGGAGGGTGGGTCGAGAGAAGGGTACTAGCCTAGCTCAGAGTTACCCGGCGAATTTACGAATTCATGAGACCTTCGAAGGGAAAGAGAAAGAGAGAGAGTGAGGCCACTCCCGTCAAGGAACACTTTTTTTATGATGTGGTTTTCATGGCTTTCATCGATCATTGAACGATCCGTTCGATCGTAGAAACGATTTTGCGGTGGGAAAAAAAGGAAAGAAAATAAAAATAGATAAAGCGTTATATTAGTAAATATGTGATAACCAATTGATTGTCTGTTAATATACCATCCCTAGATATATAAAAAAATAATAATTTTTATTTTATCACGTCTTAAGATTGAATTAGAAAATTATACGAGCATAATAAGTATGATTTTTTGTCGTGACGAATAATTTTATTAATTATATGAATGATTAGAAAAAAAAAAGAGTTAACGAACGATGAAACAAACGTGAAAGTAAAATGCAAGGACAATTTGTCTAGTGAATAATTGAAGAGAGAGAGAGAGAGAGAGAGTACACTTTTGAATAATCGAATTAGTTACGTTGGAGTTGATAGGAATGGAATGGAAGAATCATCGAAATTAGGGAGGGTGAATGGTGACATCATTTCATTAAATAGGGTGGGTAGCTTCTTTGATCCCACCGTACCTGCCGACTACTATACAATGTAGCCCCATATGGTACATCCGGTATCAGAGACCTTGATGACCGTCTAATGTTTTAAATACATACATAGACACACATATATATATATACATAAATATGTATTTATAAAGTATAAGATATTCTTGTCATGGTATATATCGTTGATAAATTGATTACGCCATAAAGACAAGTGTATAAATTTACCATGTTGATCTATATTTATAAACGAAGAGTAACATATATGTATCTAAGTAAAATAATATATCTCTTGGTGTGTATTGCAAATCATAAAAAAAGGTAAAAGATTAAACGTGTCTAAGCACACACTCACACACACACACTGATAAGAGCACGCATGCGTAACGCTGGTATTCTAATCGTTAACTCGTAACGAAATATATACACGAGAGGATAAGTATCTCTTTTATTTTATTCCTCAATTCATCCCCCTACCTACCTGTATCATAAACAACACTTGCTTGGTATCATTTTTCGAATAAGTAAAAAGAGACAACCGTAAGATCTTTCACAACAAACATATTTATATGCATTCGTACCAAGAGTGCATAAATATACCTATAATATATATATATATATATATATATAAGTTGGTATTAATACCTGCAATGTCATTCGTGCGTTAGCTAGAAAACTTATATACAAACACACAGAAAGTACGCGAATTATTGAATAAAACATGAGTGTGTGTGTTAACCGTCGTGTGTGTGTGTGTCGCGACTCGAAGGCGACAAAATGAAAAGTTAATGGCGTTAAAGAGCGAGCTTATCACTCGCCAATTAACTTCCAGCAGAGAAAAAGCCGAGTAGAGCACACTTCGCTTACTTCAACTTCCGTTTTACACTTCCAACAAGTAGCTGACTCTAGCTAGCTAGCTAGCTAGCTACCTACCTATCTACCTACCTAACTCTATCTTCGTTTACTTCTCTCTATCTTTCCGTTCATTTATCTTTCTTTCTCACTCACTCACTCACTCACACTCAGTCACTCACTTACTCTCTCTTTCTTTCTTTCTTTCTTTTTCGTACCAACGGGGACTGTTTCTCTCAGCATGAGACGCGACTCAAATATATTAATATGAATGCGTGGTGTTAATATACGTAGAAGAAACGCATCAGCCCCCAGGATATTTCTCGTTTAAATATACATGAGAAGTCGTGCAAACCTCCCTCTTGCTTGCTTGCTTGTTTGCTTGCTTGTTTGCTTGTTTGCTTGCTAGGACGAACACAGGGCCCGGAGTCGAAGTGAAAAGTTAAAAGCGTTAAAACTGCCTCTTTATCGAGCTGCCAATTAAGCCTCATGAATCGTAGAAGCTAACTTTTCTCTACGATGACACACACACATATATATATATATATATATATATATATATATTGTATATATATATACGAGTAGATTCTTGTTAAAGAAAAAAGGGAGATAAAGGAAAAACAAGGGGAAAGATGAAATAGGATAGATTTTGTTTTAACAAGTATGAAAAAGAATTATTTATATAATTACTGAGATACTTTTTTTCTTTTCTTTTT
>NW_014569778.1:212700-216648 GCF_001313835.1 Polistes canadensis
TTGAAAAATGTGACAGTAATTTAACGTTAACCCCTTAACCTACGATTTATTTTCGAAAATTTGTATTTTATTTTATTTTATTTTTATTTTATATATTATATTTATTATATTTATTATCAGTTGTAGGTTTAAAGGGTTAAATACGTATTATACGTATAATATAAATATAAAATAAAAAAATAAGAAAAAACAACCGAGGATTCAAAGAGTATGGCAAATGTTTACCAACTACACCCCTTTCCCATGTACTATGATTTTTGATTGGCTTCCTTAAATTGAAAGGGTTGCAGATAAAATGACGAGTACCTATAGTACTCTACCTTGGTTTCTTTGGTATCCCTTTACAAATGTTGCAATTGAATGATCGGAGTCGTATATCGAAATACCATTCGATCCTACGTTTTGTATTGTACTTGTAATCATATTACAACGAGCAAGGTGAGAAAGGTTTTTGTTCGGACACGTTTATACGAAGGTTTTCTATTTGTTTGTTCTATTTTTCTTTTTTTACTTTTTTTTTATACAGAGATACATATTTTTGTTGTTGTGTATAAGACTCGTTCTTATTATCAACGATTGAAAATGATACGATCTAATTAATTCAAACATTTAATATACAAATTTACGAAATCATTCGTTACGTCGTGTTACTTATCGCGAAAAGATGTTGAAAAAGAAAGAAAAAAAAAGAAAAAAAAAAGAAATTATAATTCGGAGCGTGCTGTTGCCCTGGCAGCTGCTACGAAAGGAAAGGAAAAGGAAAGAAACAGAAAACGTAACGTAGAGGTCGACATACGATAAAAGTCATGGAATTAACGATCCCTTAAAACGCTCGTAAAATTTCTCTAGATAAAGATCATCCACCTTCGAATTTACCTCTTATGTCGTAGTTAGTTCTATCAGTTTATACGTAAGCTATTATAGTTACGCATATAAAAATGTATAGAAATGTAACCGTGAAAGAAAAACAAATTGCATTAAACACGATGAAATAAATAAAATTACATACAAATACACAAATGTTTTTCCCAAAAATGTTGACTTTTATTAAACACCATTAACACACACATACACACACAAACATAACCATCTATTTCTAAATAATTATTCATAATTTATCAATGCGTTGGAACATAAAATTAGAAGAAAAAAAAGAAAGAAAGAAAGATAATGTAATAAGAAAAACGATGGGAATGATTATCAACACATATACATACAATACATACATACATAAACCAATAATAATGTATACACAATATAATGGTATGGTTACACGCGTATAAGAAGCTACCGTGCACGATTCTTCGTGTGTACCGGTAAAACGAGCGTGAGCAAACATGTTGAACGAGGTGTACACGCGCGAATAATAAGTACACATATTTGTGTGTGTGTGTAAATGGGCCTTGTACGTTGTAGTAGATAGGTAGGTAGGTAGGTAGGTAGGTAGGTAGGTAGGTAGGTAGGTAGGTAGGTACAGACCTCATACCGTGTCCAATGCATATTCATACGGTCATACATTATAGCACACAGTGCACAACCCACAGTCCAGGGTTCTGATCTTAGATTAAGGTAAACGCCGGTTAAGTTAACGGCTAAACTTCCATAAGTCGGAAGACGTTGTTCGCATGCGCATCATGGTGCAACGCTAAGATGCACTTCTTCTTCTTCTTCATCTCTTTCTTTCTTTCTTTTTTTCGTTTTTTATCATCATACACTTCCCCATCCGTGTGCTATTCCATTTTATTATCCACTTTCGTCGATACAAATACACTTGCATGTTATATACGTGTATAAGTATGTATGTTTTATCTAATATATATATATAATATATATTATTAAAACATACATACTTATATATATACTTATATATATACTTATATATATATATATATATATATTATTAAAACATACATACTTATATTATATAAACTATATATATATTTATATTAGATAAAAATATATATATATATATATTTTCATTTAATCTCGATTAACTCTCGATTCGATTTAAATTCAATTTGTTTAGTTTTTATTATTTAAAATTATCGTTAAAATTGTGATTTATGTATTAGTTACGTGATTTTTTTCTGTTCATTCACGATACAAAATATATAATTAAAATCAAAACAATCGGATCGAATTTCAGATAATGATTTCAATAATTCAATCATAAATATAATTCATGTATTATGATATTTGATTATTTATGGAGAAAGGTGGGGGGGGGGAGGGAGAGAGAGAAATTTCGTAGTACATGTTTCAAAAAAAAACATAAAATTAGGAATGATTTCAATCAGATCAGAATTAAATTGGCTTTCCTGAATCGGAATCTTTATCAAACATAAATAAATTCAATATCTCAACTCATAAATACACGAATTTGTTAATATCCTTTTTAGTTATTACGCTCGTTATAGTAGGATTCACGTAAGATATTCGAATATTTTTTGTTGTTATTTCAAAGAGAGAATAAGCACAAACGGGAAGTTAATTAAGTCAAACATAAAGGTGCCGCTTAATAAACGCGAATAAGTATGGGAGAATAAAGTAAAGCGGACGTTGCCCAAAGCACCATCGGAGTGAGTGCCTTGCTAAATCGCCAATTCATCATCAACAATTTCGAAAGTTATTTTCTATACTTTTCTGACTTAGCGTGAATTTTCAATTAACGTTAGAGTTGGGAAGTTTATTTTTTTTTTGCAACTAATTGTAATTATTACAATTACATTTTAGATTATTAATTAATTAAATTTATTTAACCATCGAGCGTATTATAACGAATTGCACAGGATGTTAGGTAAGTTAATACATTTTTTTTTAATAAACATTTTTTCACGCTAAAATAAATGATATATATTTTATCATTTCAGGATAATAAAATTCATTCGAATCGTTTGTAATTAAAAAACGACAAATGAGTGATTTCAAAATCATTCCTTATTTCCTGTCTGTTTTTTTTTTTTTAAACCATTTGAACCACCCTCCATAGAGAAAATCCCGTAAGGATAAATTTAATATCGATTCCTAGTAAAGGAAACCAAAAGAGGAAACATTTTACGAGTCATCGTGAACAAAAAAAAAAGCATTGTACGAAACCATAGGCTTCTGTTCTCAAAGGGGGGTTGGTTGGTTGAGGTTAAGCTATTTTCCACCACCACCCCCATGCGTCTGCTTTAATACTCGGGCTCGTTGGAATAGAACTTGGTCTGCTGTTCATAAAAAAAATAATGAAAAAAAAAACAAAGCAATTCTACGTTAACGGTGTTAGGTTTTCTATAGCAATTAAGATAATATTTGCATATGCAGGGAGAATCGAGAGAAATGAAAAGGGCCGAAGGTGTGTAGGAGGGGGGGAGGGAAATGGGGAATGGGTAAAAGGGGGGAGTCGTGATTTCCTGCAGGTGTTTTAATCGTTCGATGTGTAACGAGCAGGACTTACGTTATGCGCGTATTAAACTATGTTTTATACGTGTACGTGTGTGTATTATTTATATCGTATGCGAGAATCACGCGTGTACACCTTGCTCGTGTTTCCTTCCATTCGTTTACTATTTTAAACGAATTTGCTTAAGTAAATGACGGTACAATTGATACTTAACGTTAAAGGAAATTATGATTTGGGAACCTTTTTCTTTTTTTTTTCTTTAAGTTAGTTCATTAAATTATTTATCATCGCGTAATTATTGTATATTCTTCAAACGTATAGGTATATAAATGTAAGTTAAATCTTTTTCTTCTTTGGAAAAAAAGTTGATATTTATATAATTTATAATAATTTTATTATTTACTCGAATAAATTTGAAACGTGTAATGATTTATCTTTAAATAATAATTATTCTTTTATTCGTATCAATGGGATAAATTATATTATAGTAATACTTCAATAATTATTAATTATCAATCAATATAATATTTTTTGTAGAATGACACTTAAAACACATTTTATTC
>NW_014569778.1:218003-224171 GCF_001313835.1 Polistes canadensis
TGTAGAATGACACTTAAAACACATTTTATTCTAATCGATGGGATAAAAAAATTAAAGTAATACTTAAATAATTATTAATTAACAATCAATATATAATATTGAAATAACACTCAAAACACATTTCATTTATATCAATTCTTAAATTATAATAAATCATTAAATAATTATTACTTACTATAATACAAAAAATATTTTTTCTTTATCTTTGACAATTCGAAAAATTTTTCACATATACACACACCCACACACGAGTTAAAAGACGCATCAGAAAAGGTAGTGGGGATGAAAAAAAGTATAAGAGGGGATGAAAAGCACGCGAATACAAGTGGCGTACATATGACACATCGAAGGGGGTCCGTTTATGCGTTAGTATTACGCGGACGTTAGGTGAAGGGAAGGGTCGTTATCGAGGGGTGAGAATTAGTCTGGTAAAGAGGAAATGCGAGAAGGAAAAAATGAGAAAGAGAGACAAAGAGTAGGGGTGGCAGGAGGGGAGCAGGGGGAGGGGGTCTTTACGTTATACCGCTATTAGATCTTTCTCATGCTGATAAAACTGTATAATGGGCTTAATCGCTTTGCGACTAGTAGCATGGCTACATTTTTCGTTTCTTTCTTTTTATTTTCATGCCTCCCTGGTTCACCGTGCGTAGCCCGTTTGCATTATCTCGATAAAGTATCTCTTCTGCCATTTTTGTTTCGTCCACACCTTTCGTTGGTGGTTCAAACCCCTTACTCCCTAATTTTGTTCTTGTTCTTTTTCTGTTTCTATTTATAATATTTAAAGAAAGGCAAGACCTTAATAAAATTCTGATTAATTTAATAAATAAAATATTCGTGACGATGAGTATATATATTGTATATAGTTTCGATTATTTGTTTGAAGAGTTAGTTTAATTATTGGAAATTTATGACGTTGATTAATACATTTTTCTTTTTGTTTAAATTAGTAAGTAGTTTAAGTAGTAAGTAGTTAATATATATAAGTAAATACTCATTTACTTATATATATATACTTCTTTTTATTTAAACCTTTTTCTCTTGATCGTATTTGATTTACAATAAACTTAATTAAATACTTCGATAAACAACTATCGAAACAAAGATTGCATTCCACCATAAACAACCGATCGCGTAAAGCTTAAGGATATTCTTCCTCTTTATATCTTTTTTCTATTTTTTCTCTCTCTTCTTCTTCTTCTTTTACTCGAATCGAACCCAGTCAGCCAACCAACCAACCAACCAACCAACCAACCAACCAGCCACCAATTTACATCTTGTGTACCGAGCGAAACCCGATGGCGTTTCTTTTCAAAACCACTTTACGATACAGATATCGGCGTGCAACCACCACCACCATCACCAACACCATCACCAGCAATGCACTCGAGGTCGTGCGAGTCAATGCCATGAAATAGGTGTGTGCGTGAACGTGAACGTGAACGTGAACGTTGCTTTTTCAAGATAAATGCATAGTACTCTTTATACATCTTATACTTTCCTTCTTACCCTCACATGGAAATATTCTTCTTGAATTGACTATGATTCGAAACTGATGTTTAAAATCGATTCGAATTCATCTACCACTACTACTATTTCTACTACTATGTTTCTAGGTACCTACTTGAACTTCTTCGGTGATGTAGCTAATTGCTGAGAAACCTGCTTTCTCTCTCTCTCTCTCTCTCTATTTCTCTTTGACTGTACTTGAAAAGCCATGATACGCTGTTACGTGCATGTACTTCGCAAGTGCACGTTTTGCTGTGAGTTTAGCTTTGGGACCAGTAAGTAGAAGAAGCAAAGTTTTGGTATTAACTCGAGCCGTTTGAAACTCAGGAAACTGACTCCTCTCTAGGAGGAGTTTCTTCTTCAATCTCTCAGCTTCTCATCCCCCTTTCCCCCTCCCATATCTCTATCTCTATCTCTCTCTTGTTTTCTCTCCTTATCACTTTCCCTGTTTCTCGTATGTTGTTCCTACTCCTTGCTGTTGCTGATGCTCCTGATGTTACTGTATGAAACAACTACCCTCTTGGTTGTCCAGCAAATAAATTCCTATGTCTTCTAGGAACTACTACTCATTAGCATAGAAACAGCGGTAAACTCCTAGGGCTAGAATTTACCGAGCTAACAGTGTGTAAAATAACCGCTAAGTTGTCAAGACAATGGTTCCTAACAGAAGTCTAAGTATACCAAAGTGAACACAGGTAACAACGAAGAAGAACCATGCAAGTCCAAAGTCTAAACATTGCTACTACCACCACCATGGTGGTATGTCCCTTGGTGAATGACTTCCTTTTCGTAACACCATTGTCTTACAAACTTGTTGGTGAAATGTCATCTTAATTGTTTCATTTTTTGTCCTCATATATTTTTGGGGAGTGGGTTATTTTTGTCAATTTATTTTTGATTATCTATTTATCTATCTAGGTTAGATTTTCTTTGAATTTAATATATGGATTTATGGGAATTGATCAGGAGTTTAATTGGATTAAGAGATTAATTTAGGTAATATTGTTGCTATAACTACAAACTGGGGTATATGTTTACTTCAATATTACAAAAATTGAAGCAGCAATTGGTGTGAGCAATAAATACAAGCATATTAATATTTATTAATTGACTTTTGTTTCTTTTTTTTAATTTAATAGAATTGTTTTTCTATCGTTGAAAAAGAAACAACATTCGATTATTCAAATATAATTGTTAACAGTAAATTTCTGTTCATTTGTGTCAATAGGAATAAAGTGGATTATTGTTTAAGTATGAAAAATAAAAAAAGATTCAAATAAGAGATAAAACAAAAACTGATCGAATTCTAAAAAAGATATTTTTCAAGTTGGTGACTTTGTCGATCGGAAAGAAGAATAAAAAGAATAAAAAGAATAATAATAAGAAGAAGAAGGCCACGATATAACCATCTTGTCACGCGATCTACTTGTTAAAAACGTTATACGCCGTTCAAAGGCGACTTAATGCCGGCAGCTAACGCGTACAGTGGGTGTGACGAAAAAAAAAGTACTAACATTTGGCCGTGATTTATTACTCGGTTATAATTTTCACCTGTATATAGATATATATAGTGTTACTAATCGAACATTGCTTTTCATCATGACAAATTGAAATTTTCTAACATATTTTCTTTTTCATTTATACATTTAAGTATTATATAATATAATTATACAATATTATAACGACAACAATACAAGACAAAACAAAAATCGTATAAAATCGAACAAACATTTGAAATATTTCAAACTTTTACGATATATTATTATATCATTTAAATTAACGTTAAACGTTATCGTTACGGAGAAACCCAAAAAATAAGAAAAAAATCACGCAAATTCAATCTTTCTTAATCGAGTAACTGTATTTTAGATATAAAAAAACGATTGAACTAATCAAGATTACTCCTACGCTTACATAAACAATTTATATAAGAGAAAAATAAAATAAAAGAAAAATAAACAGAAAGGAACCGAAAATTCCATCGGCCTGGCCAATGGGAGGTAAATGGGGGGAGACCTGCCCGTCGTAATGATAATCTAAAACACCACAAGGCCGATAAAAATCTTCTGAGGAAGTCGTGAAGTGCGTTTTACCGTCTACCGTAATAATATAAGGAAAAATAAAAGGAACACGGCGAAATATTAACCGCTCGATGGAGGTTCGTCGCGTGTGTTCAACGAGCAAAGAGAGTAAAGACCGAAAGAAATGAAGAAGAAGAAGGAATAAGTAAGTAAAAAAGAAACTAGAAAAATGGATGGAAAAGGTAGAAAAAAGATCGGGGGAAATGGGAGAGAGACCACGATAAAAAGAAATTCTTAATTGCGAATGGGATAATTTCTTGCATTTTCTTTTTCTTTTTTTTTGGTTTAACTCGCCATCTAAAATCTAATGTTACAAAAAGGTTTAGTTGAAAGTCATAGTAGTTGTCCTGGTTGTCGAGAAAATAATCATCTCTCTCTCTTTCTTTCTTTATTTCTTTTTCTTTCTTTTTTCAGAACAAGCGTTTCCCTTCGGTCGACACCTACAACACAACATCTAAGCACCTATTTTTTTTTCCTCTCCTTTTGCGAGAACGCAATTAAACCAATTACCGCGACCAACGGAGAAATGAACGCGCGGGAGTTACGTAAAGTAATTGGATGAAGAAGGTTTGAGCTTAGTATACTTATATATACTTAGTATATACTTGTACATACTTAGTATATATATATATGTACGTGCATGCGTAAACTATTCCGCATCTCTCTTTTCTCTCTTTTCTCTTTCTCTCTCTTTCTATCTTTCTATTATTTTTTTCTATCTTTTTCTTTCTCTATCTTTCTTTGTGCATGCTCGCGGATTTCCTAAAACGATAATTAACGAGTTATTAAGCGCCGGCTATTCCGCATACGACGATGCCTCCTCTTTTTCTATTCCATCATTATCCGTGCGTTTCACACGAGCCTCTAGGTGAAATCTTCGAAGCGATCCGTCAAAGATAGGAAAAGCAGGTGTAAGTATATATATATATATATATATATATATATATATAATAGTAACTCGAGTTCGTCCTCATGTAAGTTCACGTAATTCTAATTCTCCTTTCGAGAGCGCACGCGTGAGATTTCATTAATCCATATACACTATCTTGAAAATATTTTCTTTACATTTTTTTTAACGATACGTAATATCTTTGGTGTTTTTTTTTTTTTTTTTCTAACGATACGAAATATTTTTGGTGTTATTATTTTGTTTGAATGTATAATACTTTGATTGATTTCTAAAAAGTTTGGTACACATGCAAAATTGATCAATGTTAAATTTGATTTATATATCATTTAACGCAATACTGTTTTGTTATTTTGTAATTTAATACATTACGTAATATAATATAATTCTTTGATTATATGAGTATCTAAAAAAAAAATTATATTATAAAGTGTAAAGAAATAATATATTAATTGTTTGAAATTGATAGTAATATACTTTTAAGAATATATGATATACACGTGTATATTTCTTACAGTATAAATATAATACATGTCCCGAAAAATAATAATATGA
Organism: Polistes canadensis; assembly: GCF_001313835.1. NCBI lineage: Eukaryota > Metazoa > Arthropoda > Insecta > Hymenoptera > Vespidae > Polistes > Polistes canadensis. The sequence continues at coordinate 223,053 of NW_014569778.1, forward strand.
CGATGAGACACGATAGTTCACGTTTGTCTTATCTTTTCTTTAATATTGTTCCTCTTTACCCTCTTTATTCGCGTTTCTTCGCGTGGACGAGTCTTTAAAAAGACAGGATGCAATTATACTCATCCTTAAGTGTTATATCGTTAAAAAAAAGAGTAAAAAAAAAAAAGCATTTCGTTTAAACTTACTTTCTCAGCTGTTACAATTATCTTCTTATTTTCTATAATATATTATAAATAATATAAAATAATATAAAATTTTAATACGTTAATTTGTAATACAAATATCTTCTAAATATTCTTACATACAATATATATTTTATCATTTCCTTACATTTTTCGATAAATTAAACTCTCGATGGTTCGCAAATTTTTACGAACCGAATAATAATCATCATCATCATCATCCTATCCTTTTCCCTTTTCCTTTTTTTTCCCCATACAGTTCCTTTAGTTTTATAGTTGAGAACCATCAACGAATGGGAAGGGGGGGGGGGTGCTTCGTAATTAGCTTTATGAAGTTCGCCACGTACCCGAACGATAATTCTCAGATAAGGTTGTTACATTACTTACATATGTATGTAAGTTACTAAATACATAGAACGTTGTAGCAACAGCAGACAGGTGAACGTAAGTAACTATAATATGTACACGATACACAGAAAGAGAAAGAGAGAGAGAGAGAGAGAAGTAGTTGAGGCTACCGGTCGCACGTGAAAGCACCCATTAAAGTCGGTTTTACTTTTCTACGATCATGTCGCGGTTTAACAAAACGTCGTTATTTTTTACGCTAAACTTGGCCGGCACCGTTGGCCGCCAACGTTTTTTCTAAACAAATTGACTCCGGTCTAAGATACTCCCCCTTACAAAGGGTTTTTTCCTTAATTAACTTAACGAGCATTCACGATCTTCGTATTTGTGTATATATATATGTATGTATGTATGTAAGGAATATATTTTACATGGTGAATTGTCAACGCATATTACAGATTCAATATTTACATTTATTTTTTTTATATATTAAATATTTTCTTATTCTTATGGATTAATATTTCTGACATATATCATGGTATCATGCGAATTTTTATATAATCAAACTTATTATATATAAATTAGGTAATAT
>NW_014569778.1:225322-228358 GCF_001313835.1 Polistes canadensis
TATGTTAATATAAAATAAGATTTCAGTCAATATTGAGTTAATAAACGATACATTATCTTGTATTTAACAAATCTAAACTTACTTAATTTCAAGAAACAATAAAAAAAACCTATATAACATATATTAATATAAAATAAAATTTCAGTCAATATTCAATTAACAAACAATACATTATCTTGTATATAGAAATCGATAATAATCTACCATTCAATGAGTTATTTTATCACATTTGTTTTACAAATTACAAGACACGTGATTCTTAAGTATACAACCCTCTCTGATAAAATTTTAAATCGAAAAAGGATTGATTTTACGAATCACGTTAATTAAACATTTATATTATTCCTCTTGAGAGATAAATAACTTATTATATAAACTATTTAAATTATTATCAATATATATATATATGTCTATGTTTATATACATGTACATACATAAATCTTGGAAAAGCACACGCATTTGAAGTGATGCCTGTAGGAGTTTAACTTCATCCCGTTTCTTTCTCAGGAGATGCTGGAGAACCGCGTGATTGCACGTCTACGGCTGGACCATGATGGCCGCTCTGAGCACGGCTATTGGTCGATGGGTAATCACATAGTCTCCCCTCCCCCTCCTCACCCTCACCCTCACCCTCCACCTCCTCCTCCACCTCCTCCTTCACCTTTTCTTCTTTCTCTTTCTCTTTTAACGTTCTCCGAGAAACCATACCGCCACTGTGTGTGTATGTTTGTGTATGTATTATGTGTGTTTGGTTTGTGTGTGTGTGTTAGGTCCCGGTACTGTCATTACCTACTCATTTTTTGTTTCAGCGGCATTTAATTTGAATCGCCTCACCTCCCACTCGGGCCCCTTTTTCTTCTTCGTCGTTCAACCGGAATCAACCCTTACCCATGTTAAAAGACAACTCGTTCGACTTCTCCATGAACAACCAACCAGCCCTCCCCCCAATTCCCTCTAACTCCCCCTCCAACCACCAGCATCATTTTCTTTCTTTCTTTTTTTCTTTCTTTTTTTTTTTCGTTGCGTTGGGTAAGAATCGCAATTTCTTTTTTATCATCGGTTTCACAACGTAATAAATCTTTTGGTCAATTACTTTCTTTCATATCGCGTGACACGTACTTTTAATTATATCAGAATATGAAATTTAAAAGTAATCTAAGATACGTCTTAGTGTTCTATCAATTTTTCATCATTTATTACGATGTGAGAAATTAGGTTTTTCTTTTTTGAAGGGAAATAGTTTAATTTTGTATTATACATGACATACTATATAATATAATATGTGTTTAGAATTATTGAAATTAAATTTAAAAAAAAAAACAAATCTCACGTTTTATATCATACAAATAATTTATCGTACAATTAATATTATATAATTTCATATATATATATATATATATATATTATATATATATATAATATTTTGAAATTATATCAGAATGAAGTTTAAACTAATCTGTGTTCTGTTCTATCGAAATTTGTTTCTTACATTTAAAATTGAATTTAAAATATCAATGAGAAAAATAATATCACGATAGAGATTATTATTTTTCGATCAAGTAGACAACACAATTCTACACCATCTATATATTATACTTATTTAGTTTCAAGCACAAAATACAAGAGAAAGAGAAATAATACGTGCCGATCAGATTGATAGAGAAAAGCAACGATATCCGAATGAAGATAACGAGTAGGACACCCCTCCCCCCTTTTCCCCTCCCCACCCTCTCCTCCCAATGAGAAGAACGTGCTATCCTCACGAAGATTATTTTTTCTTTCTTTTTTTATAGTTTAGTTTAGTTTAGTTTCTCTTTTTTTTTATTTTGTTATTTCCTTTCTTTATTACCACCATCTCGGTTGAATTTCGAGATGGTGTTTCTACGTCTTGAATGAACGGCTGCTACTCCCTGGGGCACCCATGGAGTAGTTTTGATCTTCGCGAGAGGTGTATGGTAAAAAAAACCATGATGGTCAATGAAATGATGAGAAGGAGGTGAAGAAAGAGAAGAAGAAGAAGAAGAAGTGTGAGGGGGATGGGGGGGTTATGGGAAGAACGACGACTGAAAGAACCGACCAAAATCTCTGAATGAGTGTAATCTTAAGCACCGAGGGGGTAACTTAGGATGAAAATAAAAAAAAAAACAAAACAAAACACATAACTAAAGTATATTTTCTCTCTATCTATCTATCTATTTATTTCTCTCACGGTTAAAAGAAGAAAGAAGGAAGAATAAAAAATAAAAAAGAAGACAAAAGGTGGATCGTGATGAAAGGTACACACACACATACACATATACATGTACAACAGCAGCAGCAGCAGCAGCAAACAGCAGACATTTAAACGTATACGTCTCTCCTTTTCTATCCTACAAACTTGTAGGATATCTTCACGTACGTGTTAGAAAGAGAGAGAGAAAGAAATAAAACTATACGCGGCATGGAGAACGAGATACGAAATTATAAGAAATGAAATGACACACCCGCAGCGGATTATCTCTCGAAAACGACTTATTAAGGCCCCGTTCGTTCGTTCGTTCGAAGATGCGTTCGAACTATCTTTCCTTTTTCTTCTATGTGTTAGGTGAATTTATACGTATACATACACATATAGAAATCGTGTGGAATTACGAACGGGAAACGTTGCATCTTTCTTTCTCTTTCTATTTATATAGATGTATATGTGTGTGTGTGTATCTGTGTATTTCTATCTTTCTTTATCTTTTATGTTTTCTCTTCTTCTTTTACATTGACGATGAAGAAGACGACGATGACGATGAATACGACAAGGAATGTCTCTCCTGCGAATACGAGAAGAGAGAACACGAATAACGTTCCACGAATGATATATAATTTCAATGATCAATCGTATGAACGTCGTTTAATTTTTATAATGATCCGAACCGCGCTTCTATATATCCTTTATGGGAAGAACTCGTTCGATGAACGTCGTGGATCGTTCAACGATGATGACCCAATGAAATAAAAATAAAATCAAAGAAATAATACAGATAAAAAAAGACATAATGTAATGAG
>NW_014569778.1:229953-233567 GCF_001313835.1 Polistes canadensis
AATATAAAAAGAAAATGAAAAAAACGTTGCTTTAATTATTATTATTATTAACGTTTCAATTGATTCCAAATTATTGTCAAAAATAATCATTTGTAAGTAGAACAATTTAAAAACGTATTAAAGTAGCACGAATAAGTATTTCTATGTTATGCACAAAAAAAAAATAGAAATTAAATTATGAATGCAATGTTGCAATTACTATAAAACATGACTACGAAAATTATACGATACGGTAAACACTCGGGATAATCCTGTATTGTATCTTAAAGATGCTATATATGATACAAAATTCATTTAGAAAACTGTAACACATTTTATTAATATATTTTTTAATAAATTATTCTATATAACACTAATATATGAAATATACATTTGATTTTATTTTCGCGTATGAAAATAAAAAATAACTTCAAAAATGTTGGTATTTCTTTTTAGATTACTTTTTTTATCCTAACGAATGTGTTTGGTTCCTTTTGCAGTGGGTGTGTTGGTTTTTACTCTCAGCCAAACGACAAGGACAAAAATGGGCCTGGACAGGTCCTGTTCGACCGAAAACGGTTATCTAAACACGGAAATAATGACCAAGTCTTATCGTTGACCACGAAGATGCCCTACTACAACTTCTAATTATATTCGTGAACGTATTATTCTAAACTTTTGTTTCATCTAATACATTTCATTATTTCTTCAAAGTTTCGTTTGAAAAAGAAACAAAAAAAGAAAAAACAAAAAAAATAATCTATCTTTTATACTTAGGTAGAAAAATTATTATTATTATTTTAACAAATGAAAATCACATTATGATCAACGATTTAATAAAATGTTTCCCTTTTGCAACAAGCAGGAACAAGGTACAAGGATATTATGTTACCATAAGAAATGAATATTATCTTAGCGATGAAAAATATTATTATCTTTTTTTTTTATTACCGGAGATACTTAATAAATAAAAAGGGGGAAGTGTGATGGTGATGCTGGGGGTGGTGATGGTGGTAGTAGTGTTGGTGGTTCGAGTTCGTTCGCGCTACATTGTTGCAGTAATTACGATGCACTGAATGCACCAGGGATCAAGATAATTTGATATAAAGTAGCGTAAACTTTGTAGAAAAAGAAGAATAAGAATAAAAATAAGAGAGCGGTAATCTCCGAGTAGCATTCGATTTAATACTCTTTGCTTGCTCGTTATATGAATTCCAAAACCTGCGACTACTTCATTTGCACCTGTTATCTTTCTTATTATTTTATTATTTTTTTTTACTCATAAATATACAAACGCACGTGTCACAGTTTCTCTTATTTCTATTCCTTTTTTTTTGTTTCACAATTTCACGTATCACCACCAATAGAAATTTCTAAATAAAATTCAATAAAACACAATTTTTCGGTTAATAATATTTCACAAAACTGTTCTCGTATATATCGTTTACTTTCTTATATATAAATATATATTTGTTTGATTATTTTTTCCGATTTTTGTAACTATTGTCTAAAGTTCCAAAAGGAAGAGATAAAAAAAAGAGGTGGGTAGGGGGGGAAGAAAATAAAAAAAAAAAGGGTAGAGGAAACAGCAGCTTGCATCGTACACGACAGGACTCTGCGTGCTTGCTTGCTTGCTTGCTTGCCTGCCGTGTTGGACGCATACGTGTTGGACATTCACATACGCTTAGCAAAACAATTAGGTGATTTTATCGTAGTGCAGCACCATTGCTGCATTCTGTCCCCTTTTCGTGGTGAGCCCCCAAGCAAACCGGAAGCTGCGGTGGGGTTGGGTAGATCCTTTTTCCCTTCCTCCCCCTTTACCACCTCCTCTCCTCTCCACTGTTCAACAGCAACACTTCCGGTGACGTTCATTAACGCTCGTTGGAGACCACAACACGGATTTGTTGTTGGCACCGTAATTGTTGCACGGTTAATTCATTTCCACGAGTATCCAACATAATGAATATAATACAATTTTTTTATTTTGTTTTTTTATACAACGTTTTTCAAACATATACACAAATACAGAGAGACACACACACATATATGTATAGTGTACGATTATTCACTTATTTGATAATAATTTTGAATGCAGTGAAACAAGTAAAAAACAGAAGAAGGATTCATTTGATTTCAATACAATGCGTGATTATTATCAAAAAATCCAAAAAGCTTTTAGCAAGAACGAGTAACTTATTAAACACACACCTGCGCAACACCTGTTTTACCTTTGCGATTAATAGGCGGTGAAATTCTTAAGACACCAGCTTACAGGTAGTTTAAGTTTAAAAGTTTCGTCAACTGAAATTACTGTTCTTTTTCGAATACCCTCTTGCTGTTGTTTTTTTCTTCTTCGAACCGACGACAGAGAGAGATAGAAAAAGAAGAAGAAAAAAAAAAAGGACGGAGGGTAAAAAAGGAAAGTTATTTCGTGGGTTAAACGGTCGACGTCCGTGGTAATTTTCGATCCGAAAGCAAAACCTTTAGAGAAAGAGAGAGTAAGAATGAGAGAATGAGAGAATGAGAGAGTGAGTTTACCTGATACAACTGAAACTGCTCGTTTAAGAGGACTTTTCATGCTGGTAATCGAGAAAATTGGTAAAGTACTGCTCGAGCGAGGAAATCTTGACTGTAATAGCCGATGTAATTCTGACAGCGGCCTGTTAATTTATCGACCAAAATAATAGGGGGGGCTCCACCATAAACCGCAAATCATATTTTAAATGTATCGTTTCGCCACCGAAAACTTTCCCCTAGAACCTCTACCATAGTCCCCACCCCCCATCCTACTTTTATCTCATTTCCAACTGTATATTTTCTTTTTTTCTGATCAGAAAACTTAATACGTAAATGTAGATCGTAAAACGGATAAAAAATTCATTATTATTCAATTACGATCGAGCATAATAATTTTATATTGTGAATTATGCTTTTTCAACACTTTCAGGTACGATGAATATTAAATGTATCCCTCCTCTCTGTTCCTAATTTTTTTTTGTATGCATAATTGTGCACGATGAAAATAATTTTTGAAATCTTATCCTGTAAGACAAAAAAATATAAACTTAATTGAATTATTATTATTATAATTATATTATATTAATCTTCATTTTAAATACAATTTCTTTTAGAAAACACGTGGGGGTTTCTTTTGTATTTGATTTTCATTTAATTTGATTTATCTACAATTCTATATTTCATAAGGTTAAATTAATCTTTCGAGATACATCACAGGTAATATCGTTTGCACGATAAACGTTGAAACGATCGTTAAAGGTAAAAATAATGTTGGTATAGAAAAAGATGGAAAGAAAGAAAGAAAGAGAGAGAGATAGACGAAGGATAGAAAAAATCTCAGTGATGAGTTGAAACATCGTTAGAACTGAAAAAAAAAACTTTGCCTCGACCAATCCCCAATTCCTATTCCCCTATTTACTTATCGATTAAAGATTATTCTTGCTTTTTTTTTTTGTTCTCCTTACTTTCATTCTTTATTCCATCCAATTTCTTATATGGCATTTCAATTTCTTACGAAATCGTGCCGGATGTGACGTGGCGGTCGAAACGTTTGGAGGAAAAAAAAAAAAAAAAAAAAAAAAAAAAATAGAAAAAGGAAAAAAAAATAGATAAAGAGA
>NW_014569778.1:233649-237577 GCF_001313835.1 Polistes canadensis
AAAAAAAAAAAAAAAAAAAGAAAAAAATTATAGAAAAAGGAAAAAAAAAAAAGAATTAGAGAGAAAAAAAAAAAAAGAGAAAAGAAAAGGAAGAGAAGAATCGGTGGACCAACTTGCTGCTCGTGATGCCCATTAAAAAGAGATTTCTGAATGTTATACCCTTAGGGGCTTTTCTCTCTCTCTCACTCTCTCTCTCTCTCACTCTTTCTCTTACTTATTCTTTTTCTTTTTCTTTATTTCATTTCTCTTTCTCTCCCACTCAAATTTCACGTGAATGGAACCCCGTATAATTGGATTCGTTGTTGTAAAGATCGGCTTCCACCGACGGGTACTATCCAACATAACTATACCAACTATACTACGAGAATTTTCACTAATTTCGTCTAATTTTCGGAGACATTGTTTTTTTTTTTTTACTGGTCCTCTTCTTCTTCTTCTTCTTTCATTCATCTCTACCGGTCTAGAGTAAAAGTAGATTTTAAAAAAAGAAAAAAAGGCAGAGAGGGGAAGGGAAAGAAAGAAAAAAAAGGACCGCAGGCAAGTTTTGACGTAGTTCGAACTGCGGATTCCGTAATTGCTGGATGGCTAGCAATCGACAACACACCTACGATGATCATCTATCTATTCGTACGAATTTCAAAGGAAATAAAAAGAAGATAACGAACCTTTATAGGAGATATAAAGAAAGAAAAGAAATAGAATGAAGGAAGGAATGAAGGAATGAAGGAAAAAAATGAACAGCTTACAGTGGTTCCTATTTTCGGTTGCCTCTACACGGTAGCACCAATTTCTTTCAACAATTCATTTCATTTCATCTAGTATACCATAGTCATTTCATTTCTACTCAATATGTTATATTTTATAGCATCTAATGTTTTTAACTTAACAGTACATTTTCTACAAGTTAACATTAAACTGCGATTTGTTCCTGTGTGAATATACTTTTAATATTTTTTATACTTATACTAAGGGGATCTTAATGATTTTTATATTAAATTAAAGTACACTCTTTTGTCTATGCGTAGAATACTTTGTCAAGTTATAAATTTAGCATGGCGAGTTCAGGAAATGTCAGGAAATGCGATGCTGTAAATTGTGCATCTTTGTAATTTTTTTGAAAAGTTCAGGTAACTATTTTTTATACTTTTAGCAAATGGATTTTAATGATTTTTATATTAAATTAAAGTACACTCTTTTGTCTATCCGTGGAGTACCTTTTCGAGTTATAAATTGATTTGCAAAGGTTCATAAAATGTCTGTGAATCCAATGCTGCAAAGTGTGCATCTTTGCAATTTCTTTGAAAAGTTTTGGTAAATATTTTTTGTATTAAAAGTTAATAGATTTAAATTAAAGTGCACTCTTTTGTCTATCCGTAGAATACTTTTTCGCGACATATATCAATCTGCAAAGGTTCATAAAATGCAATTAACCTAAAACACGTTACCCCAATGTTTTCACAAAAAACACCTCAGACACCCTGTACACATATATATTATAGTTATATAAAAACAGAAATAGTTAGATAGATGGAAAAGAAAAAGAGATGATGGTATATCTCTAAAGAATAAAAAAAAGAAAAAAAAAGGGAAAAAAAAAGAAAATATAAGGTAAAAACGTGAGAGGTACCCCCCGTAGTGTCGAAAAACGCTGCAGTCGGTCCCTCTTTTAAACGAGGAATACGAGCCGACGTGAAAAGTGGATGATGCTCCCGTTTGTTAAAGAGAACAAGAGAAAATGAGAATTAGAGAATAACATAACTCATAACAGATGGTTCGTACGACCAACGACGATGGGCATAAGGTAAAATGAGGTGTCCCTCTGGTTTCACTGCAGGATCGTGAAGAGAAGTTTAGTTAAGGAATGGTATTGGGACAAGGTGGTGGAAGAGTATGGGGACCTGGGGGAGGTAATAGGGAACTACTGAAACTGAGGGGGAGTGAGGGGGACTGAGGGGGACTGGGGAGGACCTAGGGATGTTGAGGTCATGGGTGTAGAAGAAAGCATTTTCATTTTGTGACACGTTAATCGATGTCCAGAAAATTAGATTAACGCAGTTGATCGCAGTTGATTACGTCAACGATGGTTATATACCAAACGCGGAATATAATACTGACTAACGACTTTCGCCGTTGCGTTAAGCGATTCCATTGTTCTCCCGCGGAAGTTCACCGGTGAACCGGAAACTCTCGCCACCGGTCGCAGTCATTTTCACCGTTGTGAATGACGGAGAACGAGAGACGGGTTCGTTAACGTCGATTATCGTTCCGATCGATCGTAATTAATGGGAAAATTATTCGAAGAAAATTCATATTAAATAGGGGTTTAATAGAGAAATAATATATAATACGAATTATATAATTTTTTTATAGAAATAATTCTTTGAATAAATTCAAATAACACGTCGTTTAATATTACAATGTTATGTTAAAAAGAAATGGTTTAGAATGGGTCAGTATTTAATGGGAAAAATTATTCGAAGAAAATTCATAGAAGAGGTTAATAGAGAAATAAAAAAATACAAATTAAATAATTATAGAAATAATTCTTTGAATAAATTCAAATAACACGTCGTTTAATATTACAATGTTATGTTAAAAAGAAATGGTTTAGAATGGGTCAGTATTTAATGGGAAAAATTATTCGAAGAAAATTCATAGAAGAGGTTAATAGAGAAATAAAAAAATACAAATTAAATAATTATAGAAATAATTCTTTGAATAAATWYAAATAACACGTCGTTTAATATTACAATGTTATGTTAAAAAGAAATGGTTTAGAATGGRTCAGTATTTAATGGGAAAAATTATTCGAAGAAAATTCATAGAAGAGGTTAATAGAGAAATAAAAAAATACAAATTAAATAATTATAGAAATAATATATTCTTCACAAAAATTCAAATAACGCATCGTTTAATATTACAATGTTATGTTAAAAAGAAATGATTTAAAATGGGAGATTATATAAACTCCGAAAATTACTCTGTACAGTTTTAACAAAAATATTAAGTTTCATTGGGATCGTTTTTATAACATTAAGTAATAATAATCTACAGTAATATATAAAGTACAATAATATGCAAAAAATATTTCATTTAAAATATATAATTAATTTGAACTACCGAAATATTACTGTGTGAACTCAACAAAAAAGAAAAGAAAAAAAAGGAAACCGTTAAAAATCAGAGAAAAGAATAAGGGTGGAAATAAAAAAGAAAGGAAGGAAGGAAGGAAGGAAGAAAGAAAGAAAGGAGGAGAGGGGTCAGGGGGGCTACATACTACAAGGGACGCTATAGTAAAAGTTATTTTTTCTTTTTATTCTTTTCGTGGTATAATTATTGCCACGTATCGATCACGCATCGGTGGAGCACCAATGAGAGGCATTAGACCGGTGGAAGACCGGCCGTATGCCCGGAGGAAGTTGTGGTTACGCAGTGCGGTCCCATGTTTTCGTAGCCGAACAGCTACATGAGCAACGACTAAACACGAAGGGATAAATAAGGGAAAATCCCTACGACAATTTTCTAATTAACAAATAAATACAAATTGATATTGATTTTAATCACTTTTGACAGCAATGGAATTTTATAAAAAAGAAACAAACAAAAACGTGTACCCTCCACCCCATTTCCCATTATTAATTTTTAAATACGTACTTAATGGGATACGTATTTAAAAAATAATATATGAGATACATTTGATATTTAACCCTTTGACTGCTGTGGACGCATATATGCATAATTATATAAGAAAAATCAAATACTTTAATTATTAAAATATATAAAATTTGTTATTAGATTTGATTAAAATAAAAATTAATCAACGAAATAAACTAATTCCGTATCTGTAAAACACTTTAATTAAAAGTATTTAGTATACTGAAAGGGTTAAAAATTATTAGAAAAATTCAATTGACCATTAAAATTTACT
>NW_014569778.1:239474-249310 GCF_001313835.1 Polistes canadensis
ATTACATGAATTACAATACTTTAATTATTAAATATATAGAATTTATTATTAGATTTGATTAAAATAAAAATTAATCAACGAAATAAATTCATTCCGTATCTGTAAAACACTTTAATTAAAAGCATTCAGTATACTGAAAGTGTTAAAAATTATTAGAAAAATTCAATTGACCATTAAAATTTACTTTTTTTTCAACGAACAAATGAATAATGTTGCATTATATGCCATGCACATGAATTACGTGAATTATGTGCCATTGGCCGTAAACATTCGCGCTTTACCCCTTCCTACTTTTTCCTATCCCCCACTTTAGAACCTTGTGTTCGCCCACTTGAAGCCTAATTGTTACTTAATTATCCGTCGGTCCGCCATGCTGCGGTTTATACGCATTGCCGAGTCAATTATTATGAGGCGAGCGAGCGTAGCGATCCGCAGCCTACCTTTTGATTTCAGCCGAGTTTATGCTGGCATATAGGGAGACACACCATGCTTTTGGCATGTGCATGTTCATATACGTGTACGTGTACGTATATAAATCATGAGTTTGTATTAGTTATCCTAATCGTTTCTCATTTATTTCCTCCTGTTAACGTTTTCTTTGATCACAAAATTCTATATTTTCATTTTTAATATTTATTTATTTATTTATTTATTTATTTATTTATTTTCATTGAAATATATATATATATATAGTTTTAATCGTATGTGGTAAAACACATTATACAAGGTGTTTTCAAATTTTATTAATATTGTAATTATTATTTTAAATAATAATAATACATACATATATAAAATATGAGATGAACAAAGAAATAAATCAATATATATTTTGGTGCAGCTCGAGAAAAAAAAAAGGTTTCAACGTTATTACCGAATGAATGGTCAATGTGGTATGGTGTGGTGGGGGCGGTCAAGAAGAAAGAAAAAGGAAGTATTAAAAAGGGAGAAAAGAAGGTGGGAGTGATTGATGCACACCGCTTATCGTCGACATGGACCTCAGTAGATAGTCGATCAGTGCCTCTTATTACCGTGACACGAAATGCTCATATTATTGTTATTTTTTTTTTTTTTATTAAACACCACTTTTTCCGTTTCATTCTTAATTAAATGCAAGTATACGTATAATTAGGTAATATCCTAATGTGTTAGTTAAATTTTATTCATCTGTTGCAATTTTTTTCAATTTCATTTTGTATATATATAAAAAAAAAAAGAAAACGTGGGCACCGTGCGTGATTTTTTTTTTTTAATAAATATATATATAATGAATATAACACACACATAAAAAGAATAAAAAAAAAAGGAACAAAGTTATAACGTCAGGCTCAAAACTTTTCAATCCATCCACGTATTAATAAATAAAAAATAAAAAAATGAAGTCTAGATTGAAACAGTTTTGTTGAGGCTTTTAAATAATAACGACCAAACTAACGAAGTTTTAGATGTATTGTGTTTTAGAATATTATAAAAAGAAATGTATGTTGAAATTAAATAAAAAAGACGCTGAACTTTGAGGATTAAGGTAATATGTAATAAATTATAACGCATTAATCGTATATGTAATAAATTAAAACGCATGTATCGTAATGAAAAAAAATGTATGTAAATAAATTTTCCAGTTGCTGAAGAAGTCCCAATAAAGGGACGAAACGTCCAACTCAATCAATCTAAAGTTCTACTTCTTTTAATGTTCAAGTTCCCTGTGAACAAATTTTATCATTAAAAATTGTAATTTTGGACGAGAGAAATACTAAATAAATAAAAACAATGTTATAATTTTTTACGTAATATAAAATAATTAATTTCAAATCAAACGTATAAAAGTATTGAATGAAAATGATTATATTTTTGAAATTACGTTAATAAATTACTTAATGCATACATTTATACATACATACGATATTTATATACATACATATATATTTGCATAATTATAATCAATCTAAAAATAAAGTTCGTATTATTATATACAGTTTGCATGATAAACGAATTTGAAAATCAATTCTCTTCTTTAATTTATAGACGAACGAAGGGAAAGTAAAGAATCAGAAATTACGTGACACCATGAAAGAATTATCTAATGATCGTGATAGGTGTTGATTTCAAAAATACTTAGATAAAAGTTTTCCATGAGTTAGTGATGCATGCACATTTTCGCATTGTTATTTTTTTATTCTTTTATTTATATATTATGAAATATATATGTGTGTGTGTGTGTGTGTGTGTGTGCATAAACGAACGAACGAACAATTATACTCGAACGAGTGAATCTTTTTTTCATACTCAACGACAACGATGACGATGAAAATGACGATGACGATGATGACGACGATTAAATTGAAGCAAAGATAGAAAGGGGGAAAAAAGATTTCTCGCGATGAAAATCAGTAATACGAACGAAGGTAATCGCAGTGATTACGTTAGCGTACGATACATGTCCTACTCAACTACTCAGTGACATAATGACGATATAATGAGAGAAAGAGACAAGACAGTTAGATTCGATTACCAGACACATTGGAAAAATGCGAGAACGCATACTAATGCATTTATTACTATATATATATACATGGTGATTCATGATAAAGAAAACACCGAAATATTACGTTAACTTGAATTTGTATTAATAAGCAACAATCCAAATTCTCAGAACGAAGTTTAACAATTATTTTAAACAGCACGTTTAATTGTAAAATAAAACAAATTTCTTGTTAACCGTAAAACTACTAACTGAGGTAGATATCAAAACCTCAGGTAAACTTAAATTAAATGAAGATTTGATCGTTTTTCGGTACTTTCATTTATTTCAATCGATTTTTCACAGATTAAACTTTAATATAATTGAATTTGTTCTACAACATTCTCTTTGGCATGAAAAAAAGAACAAAATTCATGTACTTAAAAATCTGATTATTGCTATCAGAACAATTTTTAGGACTAAAAAACTTTTGGGGTAAATTATTCCCCAGTTTGTACAATAATTTGAAGATTAAAACAATAAGTTTGTAGTTGTAACATTTCAACGGTAATTTTGTTTGTTTTTTTCAATTGAATTTTGCGATATTCTTACAGAGAATGAAAAAAAATAAATAAAAATGATTTGCACGATAATACATTTCGATCATTTATTCGTACTTTAAAGTTTTTATATCATATGATGTCAAGTTACGAAGATATTCAGGTGTTCTCTTTATCGTGAATCACCCTGTATATATATATTACATATGTGTGTGTTCATATATGTGTATATTTCTCTCTTCACGCGGTTCGTTTACTTACATAATTCGAAATCATGCCGGTAGAAACGACGTTTCATAAAATTAATCTTTTCCTTTCCTCTTTCTTTCTCTTTCTCTTTCTTTTTTTCTCTCTCTCTCTCTTCTTCTTTTTTTTCCTTTTACTTTAACAATCAAATACCTTTTTCCTTTCCCATAGCTATATTTAAAATAAAATTATTTATATATATATATATACACACACATACATAATATATTAATTATTCTTTTACGAATTTGACATTAATTAACATTAAACGCATTGATGCATTATTTAAATTTATTTTTACCATAACAAATCAAATGACCCTCTTAAAAATAAATCCTATACTTTACGATCTAGATATGTATAACGAAAAAAATAATATCATTCATACAAAATAAATTTTCTGATTCACCAAAAATATGATAGCATTGTAGCTTGTAAGAAATTAAAAGAAAAATTAACGTCAAAAATGTTACAACTGGTCGAACGTTTAGTGTGTTTAAAAAAAAAAGCATTGACTTTGAACTTTGTTCATTTTTTCTCTCTATTTGAATTCGGGACACTGGCGTAGGTTTTGTTTTTTTTTTTTTGTGTTCCTACGACATAAATCGTTCTATTCGTTTCCGAGTAGTCGTCTATATAAATGGGAACGATTTAGCCTAGTGGCCCCGGTTGTAGATATCTTAATTTCGTGAACATTTACCTCTCCGAAGAATGGTCGATACGTTGAAGGATGGAACGAGTGTAAGAAAGACGGAGATAGAGACAAACGGGGATAAAGAAAAATAAGAGAGAAAGAAAAGTTTATCTCGAACCGTGGTCTTGTAGCTAATTTATAAGCTGAGTTAGCTCGACGATAACAGGACCTGTTCACAAATTAAATGTCTCCATCCTTCGGCATCTCTCGTAGAATGTTCGCGAGACAAGAAAGGGAATAAATATTTTTCAAAAGAACGAAGAAGTAAGAAAGAATGAAAGATAATTTTTACCCATCGACGCTCTTGTTTAAAATAAAAATAAAAAAGAAAAAGAAAATCTTATATTCATTTAAATTTTTAGTTTCTTTTTTAATCCTTTGATGCATGGCATTTGAAATAACTAAATTAATCAAAAATTCGACAACAATTTGATTTCCTTTTTAAATTACACGAAATTAATAAAAGATTAACATAATATATGAAAAGATAGAAAAGAAATTATACTTCTTTAGCGTACTAAAACGAATATAACCTACATAACCTCAAAAATAACTTCAATTTTTCCCGCGCATCGTAAATATCGACAACTTCGTTGTGTCGATTTTTCGGTCGCATCTAGCTTCACTTTTTAAAACGTGCCAACAGAAGTATAACTTCAAAAATATAATAGTTAATCAATTATGTTATAAGATGAGATACTTTAAATAATTTTACTTTTATATTTATTCATTAAAAAGTTGGGAATATTTTTAAATACCACCATGTCTCAAAGAGTTAAATAAAAATGAATATATAGGTATGTACATACATATATATATATCTAAGTAACACAAAGTTCATGATACTTTTTTTGCCGTTAGTATTTTGTAGATTTTTTTAGCTACCTATAGTCTGTAACACCCCATTAAAATTTCACCTTTTGTCTCTCTTCTCTCGTGCGTGTCGCACGAAACGCATTATCGCGACCAACAGACTTTCGTAATCTCTTCTTGCGAACTATTATGCGTATATATGTAAGTAAATACATATACATATATTTACTTACATAATTTGATTCGTTCATCGGACCGTTTACAGTCATGACAAATGGTAATTGTTCTTTGTTAGCTTCTCGTTGTTTTATCTTTCAACTTTCCCCCGCAAATAGAATTATCTGTACGATGCCGTGTTACATTATTTTTCAACCACCTACGTTATCCCAGACTGAAGGAGCATTTCGAGATTCGATGGAAATAAATCTGAAAAGAACGAAACGAGACTCACGAAAAAAAAAAATGCATGACGGCGCCCACCGTAATACGATAAACGCACCGTGTGCGTGTTTCAATGCATTTTTATTTCAAAGAAAAACAACTGAGTGATTCAAAATAATCGAAAATCTACGAAAATTCATCTATTTTCCAAACGAAGTAAAATAAAAATGAAATATTAACAAATCCTCGTTGATTTTTGTGATACCTGTAAAAATATTTAAGTTATTTAAACAAAAAAAACCAACATTATAAAGTAATTAGTTTCTATATATGAAATGGATATAAGTGAATCATGTCTGAAAAGGAATTAAAATTATGATATTTTAATTAGGAAGTTAAAAGAAACTAATTACAATTATAATGTTTATGGGTAAGCGGTCTTTGGCTGGGTTTTACTTGCAATGGAATGTATAACATATAAAATATGTTAAACATTATACTGAAAGTAAAAAACCATTGCCCGGGTCTAACCACGAGGAGGTAACCGCTTCCGAAGACCCACGAGGGATGTGCATCCTGAAGATGTCCACATCCGAATTAAATTGAAACCAAAGAAAATGATCACCCCGAGAACGTTTTTTAATGAGCCCCACTCTTAGGCCCCACCCTAAGAGTTTAATTCGAAAAATCCTTATAATTAATTACTATCAAAATTGAAGAGAAAAGTTTGAAAACTGAATAAGAAAATGAAAACGAGGAGTGCATCTGAATAAAATTCAAGTTACATCCATGATTTTTTTGAAAACTAATACACTTTAGTATAATTTCAATATATGCACATATGGAAATTACAAGTTAGGAATATTTTATATTTAATAATTTGCAATCTACYTAAAATATAGTATAATAAAAATAAATGTACATAATTTATGGTGCATATCTGTAAAAAAAAAAGAAAAGAAAGTGCTTAAAAAAGTAACTATCCTAAATATGTGATGCTATCTAAAAAACCATAAAAGGATAAAAAATATTCACACACATTTACTTATAGAAATAATTATTTTCTGCTACCAGTTACCATAACTCAGTCCTTTTTTGTTTCGTTTCTGCCTTCTCTTAGACTGATCTAAGGTACCTATAAAAATTTCGACTAATTCATGGTATTTATAAATAGATCCATGGTACCTGTAAAAATTTCGACTGATCCATGATACTTGTAAAAACATAAAAGTGCATTAACAATGATTATTCTCACGAGTGCGATGCAATATTAAAGTAATAAAAATATTAAAATACTACCATTTACCATAACTGAGTCCACTTCTGGTCCCCCTTTAACCTCTTCTTGAAAAGAATTTTGCATCGTCTCCCATAATTAATCCTGCCAACAAAAAATAAAAAATAGGATCGTTTGGTGAGGGGTGTGGAATGTAAATTCTAGGTAAGGACACGATTTCTCCCAATCAATGGAAATAGGAAAAAAATCATGGCTCGCGTGGGCAGGGTCGCATCCCTGAAGTAGACCTTTCTTTGCAAAAAAAAAAGCAAAGAAAGAATCTACCCGCTACCCATTGAAAAACAAACTGGAAACGAACCTGAAAAAAGTAAAATGAAAAGATTAATTTAAATTTGCAAAGATGCAATGAATGCATCGAAATCATGTTCCTTTTTTTTAGATCAAAATCCAATACTTACAAGTGCATTAGAATGAATCATATTCTGAAACAAAATAAAATGTAAATTTAGTTTTAACAATTATTGATTAAATCTTACCATTGGTATCTAGAAAAATATAAGACGTATTAAAAAACATTATAACATAATTAGTTTCTACGAATGAAATGAAAAGATGAACGTGTGGATGATATGAAAATAATATGATATTGGAGTGGGAGTTCGGTATTGTACTCTATCATGATTTTAAAATATTTTCTGTCTTTTAAATGAAAAATCATTTAAAATGAAATTTTGTTAATACTCGATTTATTTTTAGGAAAAATTATGTTCGATGTGTGGTGGGTGGTATGGTAAATCCCACGATGGTAACCTGAAACATTCAGCAAACTATGTTAGTTACTTCCATTCTTAAGAAAGCACAATAAATTATTGACGAGCAAAGAAAAATCAAGCAATAAACAATGACCAACGAGCTATTCTCAAAAGATTCAACCATGCTGTTGAATTTGAAAATAACTCATTAAGTCTGTAGTTGCCCACTTGATACCACAAATTTGTGGGGGCCTCTTCGGCTTTTAGCCTCTTCTTTCTTCAAGCCTACTGTCGGACATTCCCTACGTGCGAGCATGAAAAGAATCATTGACCAAAAACGTCAATCGTTTCAAAAAGTATTCGCATAATTTGGCATATTACAACGATTAATGATATAGAATTAGAATCGTCCCTGATTAAAAATGAAAAACAAAAAACCTAACCAAGCCTAACACAACCCTGAAAAAAAAATGTGATTAGTAAAACATCCTAAGCTTTTCACATAGAAAATAATTATTACCTTTTGATCGAGAGATATCTCATCTCGCCGAAAGGAATATTATTAACAATGTAAAGTATCGATTCTATTCTAATACCAAACCGTTATAATATGCCAAATTATGGTCGTACAATTTAAAAACGATTTCAAGACATTTTCACCCAATTACTCTCAACTGCTTATAATACTAATACAAATGAAATACATTTCACATTACAATATATATATGAAATAATTCCATTTTTATTTTCTTTCATACATCTTTTACATAAAAATTCCGATGTTCGTTAAGTGACTGTATTTATTAATTATTACAAAAATAATTCGCGTTTTCCGTAAGCTATCCTAGCTCGTGGACAATCAACGAACTTAAAAATTCATCAATTGTGCATATATTACACGAGCACATTTAATCGAATGTCCGAGCAGTTAATTATGCTAATTGATGACCTATTAACACTTCGCACTTTTACTATCGAGTAATATAATCGAATTGAAATAAAAATAATACTAAAAATGCGATGCATTTCTTTTTGCAATATTTTTATTTAAATTATTCTTTATATTGAATTATATATGAAACATTTTAAAGACTAAATCGCGATAGTACGAAGTGCTAGTTATAATACTTAAAACTAAGTATCAATTCATCAAAGGTTTTGCGGATTTGATTTCGACTCTATCTCGTTTGAGATAGAATCGAAATAGAAATGAATTTCTTAAAATGGTTGGAAATACCTTTGAATCATGATACATAATACATATTACAGAATTGTCACAAAAAGGATTTACAAGTAAAGCAAGATAAAATAAAAAGATATAATTTTGTGACAATTCCGTAGAAAACCCGGAGGTGGGGACTCGCACTGAAAAGTGCAAGTATACCACGTGCAATTCCGGGCACCTACCTACTTATAATTAAAGTTTCACATTCATTCAAAAAAATATCAATGCATACCCACCCACACACTCCACGATTCTCACACATACCACCAGGGTGCAAAAGCCTAAACTAGAGAGCATGCCCCGGGGCACCTCCGACACCCCAGTTCAAACGCGTTTTCTAAWTTTATGGGAGTACGTACCAATGCTGTAATCGTCTGCCAAAGCTAGTGATTATTGCATAAATGACTAATGCAAAAATACAAGTATAAACTAGTATATAAGCATACTAGTTATATACGAGTATATTATAGTTTCCACAAATAAATGCGGTAAACTCTACTATGCAAAACGATTGTTAAAAAAAAAAAAAAATTCGTACCGTATGCGTGACTCTACAAGTTATTTTTATTCAATAACTTTAAAAAATAATAAGCGCGGTATTACGTATCCGAAACGATGTACAATGCACATACCTAGCGCACACACAAGTGCAATGTACACCGTGCAATCACTAGCACAATGACAGCCGCCAATAGGGGGGGAAAAACTTAAAACTAAACCAATACCAACCGTTTCTCACCCATACGTGTAACACCTGGGCACACGCATAGATGAGAACGCAGAAAGTATGGGGGGAGAAACGGGGATTAGTAAATTAAATGCTGAAAATCCTAAACTAAAAATTCATTAATATATAATAAAATGTTCTCTCAAATAAATCTAAGCGGGCTATGACTCTACAAGTCATTTAAAATGACTTTCAAAAATGATTTTAATTATTTATAAAAAAATTTTAAAAATAATCTCAGACGATTTCTTCATTAAATGGCTGTTCTAATGAAAGAACTGGGCTTTGAGCCACCACTTAATTGCCAGAATCTATCCGTCGCGAATTGGTTTTTGTCTTCTTGCTCATTTATTTATTATATCGAAAAAGAAATCGCGATTAAATAAACTAAGTACATAACAATGCATGTAAAACATTTATTACATGCTTTAATGGCCGAAATCGAGTAAATTAATACTCGATTTCACCACTACTAWACGCGAACGAAACACGTAATAGTAAAAAAGTGCATTAATTAATTGCACTGTTAATTAAATGAATTTAACCGATGAGACAAGAAGACCTATCCTGATCTAATAATACAACATACAACAAAATATACAGTTTTCATGAGTAATTTCAAAAAAGGAGTAATCCTTTTTTGAAATTACTCATGTGCTCGTCAATAATTTTTTGGAATAATTACAACCAGTAACTCGTGCCGATTGGGACCTTTCATCCTCGGCATGATTGAGCACCGGAGG
>NW_014569778.1:249734-251323 GCF_001313835.1 Polistes canadensis
CATTTTAAAATAAAATGACGCATGTACGCAATATGAACAATTAGCATTAGAAGTTCTGCGATGGCTCCAAAACACTCCTACTTCGTAGCAACTGGTCCAGCTGCATCCCTCATGCACCAGATCCATCGGAGAATTCCTTGATGCACTTTTCCTTGCACTCCCGTGACTCTAATAACGCGGTAAACGAATATAAGAAACTATAAAAGAGTTTCTTATCGCGAAACCGAAATTTTTCTTAAACGGCGAACAACACTGACTCTACATACGCGTGTGATTTGAATTTAATTTACGCCCGGTCACTGACTCTACTTCGCGATAAAAAAATGTTACTTTAATTACTCGTACAAACACTGACTCTACAATCTACTTCAAAGACTGCATTGCACGCAGTCAATGCAAACACAAAAATTTCACTTCCGATACGCGGTCACTTCACTGATGCACTTCACTGATGCACTTCACTGATGCACTTCACTGACTCTACTTCGCGAACAGTCTGTACGACTGTTTTAAAATTAAAAAACTATAACTTTATATACGAACAAACTCTAAATGCAATTAACTGCATTGCCCGCAGTTAATTTAACACATAATTTTAAAAAATAACGCGAACGCGGAACGCGACCGAATTTATTATTAACGTACGAACGTGCATCTAATCCGTGATTTTAAATTACATTTATAAACGATCAAACACTCCCGGTACATTGCTTCTCGCACGAATTGCAATGATGTTCTGAAAAAAGAAAAAGAAATAATTAAAAATCATCTTTGAAATAAAAAGACCATTGAGAAATTATCATAGAAAAGTTTGATAGAAAAATTCTACTTACTTTTAATCTTCAGTGATGAATGCACGATGGGTCTCCTACCCTTAAGATGACGATGCTGCAGACGTTTCAAACGAAAACGAAAAACATACGAGTTTCTTATCGCGACCACGTCGTCACTGACTCTAATTTTTACAACTGCATTGCACGCAGTTCAAATATCAAACACTATCACAAACACTTAGCCTTCTGGAAAAGAGTAAAAAAGAAAAAGGCGATTAGAATCGTTGTAATCGTTTAAAAATTGCAAGTAATAATTACAGAAATGTTTAATATAAAGATTAATTTACCTTATATCTTCAGTGATGAATGCCTGATGGGTCTCCTACCCTTAGGATGACGATGGCACACATATAAACCGAATAAAAGAAACTTTCGGAGTTTCTTTACCCGAAAAAAACGAAACTTTTCCATACGGCAAACAACACTGACTCTAATTTCCGATTTTTCTTTAACGATGCAAACACTCGAGTACCTCATTGCCAACGCGCACGATTGCAATGATGTTCTGAAACAGAAAATAAAAAAGAACGATTAGTATCATCGTCGAAATAAAAAGACCATTGCAAATTTATCACAGAAAATGTTTGATAGAAAATTCTACTTACATGTAGTCTTCAGTGATGAATGCCCGATGGGTCTCCTACCCTTAGGATGACGATGACCAGTAGACGTTAACGAAAATAAAAAACTATAAAAAAGTTTTTTATCGCGACCACGAACGCGAACGCGACCGAGACGTGCTTTACCGACCGCACT
>NW_014569779.1:0-9020 GCF_001313835.1 Polistes canadensis
TATTTTTTTCCATATATTGCTGATACTCTGTACCGCGAGATATAAATCAGTATCGAACGATTCAAAAGTCTTTGCGTTTTCTTAAAAATTAATTTTTTTTCGAAATTGTGAAGATAGCTGAATACGTTGGATACTAACTTAATATTAAGTATATTAACGCTTTGCTCTTTAGTAATTTCTACTGAGTACTTCATTTGTTATATATGTATAATAAATACAAAGTAGAGTAAAGATAAAAGATAAAAGTGATCGAGTAAAAAAGTAAGACCATAAGATGTATGACAAAGTTTCTGCTTTTGTTTGGTATTATTTAATTTTTTAAATGCAAAGTGTTAATAATAGGTTCATCGATTAGATCAAATATCTGTTGAGGCATTCGAGTAAATGTTAAAAAAAGCCTCACAGCAGCGCTTAGGGTATGAAGAAAGAAGAGGCTAAATGCCGAAGAGGCTAATGCCGAAGAGGCCCTTCACAAATTTGTGGTATCAAGTGGGCAACTACTACATTATTGAGTTATTTTCAAAAGTTCAACAGCAAGTTTGAACTTTTCGAGAATAGCTCTTTAATCATATTTTGTATTTTATTGTTTTGCTCGTCATTAATTTCTAGTTGTAATTGGAGATGATGGACCATTCCATCTCCTTGTTATGCCAAACTCATGCTTGAATCGTTCAAAAGATGCACAAGTTTTTTGTTAGTAAATAGAAGCAAAACTATTTAGATTTCTTTTTTTCTTAGATCTTAAACTTAATTAACGTCCGTAAACATCACAATTATTTATTTTACCTTTTTTATCTTTAAGATTTTTATCTTTGATCGAATATTATTATATTTGGAATTTTTTTTTGCAATGGACGCGGTATAAAAGTAATACACAATGATTAAGATAGATTTTCTTTTTCTTTTTTTAGTAACGTAATATTTGAAGCTTTCCAATTTCTTAATTATTACATATTGTAATATACTATTACGCGTTTTTTAATTTTATTTTATGCAATTTAAAGTAGAGATTTAATAAGAATATATAGGAAATTAAATTTAATAGTGCATCCGTTCATTTGGCAACTTGTATTTTAGGCCTGTATTTATTTATTGACTGTATGATTAATATTGTTTTATTTTTTTTTACAGGTGATCATCGTTGGATTTAATATCAACTCATCTTTATTGACTTTCATCTTGATTGACTTAATATTGTTGCTTTTTAAAATTTATTTTAATACGCATTTCTGAAGGCACACATCATACATAAATAAAAAAATTTTAAATGTGAATATTTAAAAAATTTTCAAAAAATATATGTCAACTGGAAATATTTGTTGAATGTATAGCAGTTTTAGAGAAGTTTTTCGTATTTTATTGTAATCATTTTTCTTTTTCTAAAAAAAGGGCCTGTAGATAGACCGGTTTACCGCCGAACGAGATTTATCTACTGCAATGAGAAGAGCTTCCGTCTCTGAACGTAACACAACGTAGAATAAATAACCCTTGGTCGAACGGTGACCCTCGTGTCCGTCCAATTACTTCTTCCCCGTTGGTAGAAAATATTGTCTGGCTGTTGCTTAATATACTTCTCTCTGTCTGCCTATATATACATATATATATATATAAAAGTATGTATATGTATATACATGTATAGACTTAGCCATTGTTCTCTTTAACTACGATTTTCTTTTTCTCTTTTTCTATCTCTTTTGCTATCACCGAGATACTTGAACAACAGCCATTATGGTTTACAATACGGTTCCTGACGGAATGGTAGTTGGTGCAATAGAGAGACCACTGTCCGAAGAGATAACACTGATTTCATTAGCGTAAATGAACTCGACATCATAGTACTCGCACGACCGTTCGTCTGATTAAAAGTCATAAATGTTTTCGGCATGTTTGGACCACGTAGACACTTATATCAATTGTACGTGTTTTATTTCAAACAATATTACATATATAATACATATGAATCAATATTACCGAATAATAATATATATAATAAAGTAATATAGAATAATATAACGTTTTTGAAAAATTTCTTCGATCGTGCATTTATACAACAATTAATTCGATTCGTTCGTAAACGACACGTTGTATTATTTATTCAATTTAATTTTTTTAAAGTACATTTCTATACCAATTTTTTTTTTACATAAAATCATATAAATTCCACGTTTGTGTTCTAGAGTCATTAAAAATATTCTCTCGTACTTTCCTCGTGGGAAATTAAAACAATGTAAATTCATATATATACTTCCTGATTCTTTTTTAATCATTATCAAGGACAAACGATCTCGACGAAACGTACTTTTGTCAGGAAGTTTCTAAGTGGCCATCTCTTCGGATAGAAAATTCTTACGATAAAGGGAGATAAAATAACGAAGTCGAAACCGCGTGAAACACTTTGAATAATATCGCGATTCGAAGTCGTCTAGAGAAGGATTTTATATTTTATGCGGTTGCTGCACCCACAAAAGTGTCGATGGTATGGTGCCAGTCAGTCCGACTGGTGCGGTGCCACCATTTTTACTAGCTTTCACTGAAACTCTCTTCTCTTCTCTTCTCTTTTATTTTTAAATAACACATCGAAAAGAATTTCATTTTGTTTTCTTTATAACATCTATATACAATTTAATAAAAAGAATACATTTTTAAAAATTAATATTCAATCAAAAATCAATAATCAAAATCAAACTAAAAATTTTCTCATTACAAAATCATATAAAAGTATAGTTTATTATTTTATACTCGAGAACGTTAAAGGATATAGAAAAAAATAAATCGAATTAAAAATAATAAATAAAATTGTTGAAATTAAAAATGTGTGATCTACGTAAGAGAATATAATACAATATAATAATTAACGATATTAAAAGCAACTGAGAAGGGAGAGAGAGTGTGTAGGGTCAGCATAGTATATTTTATCGTTCAACGAGCAGGCAGTGTACCCTTTTTCGAAGAAGGCAACCATGATCTCCGTTCGAGAGAATCATAATCGACGGTAATTAACTGTACCAGGATGGCAAGAAGGGCCGCCACCCTCCGCCTATTACCTTTTCCCCTTTCGCACGTATGTATTCCTTCTCCCTATCTTTCTCTCTCTCTTTCTCTCCGTTGTTCGGCCAGTGGGATAGGTCAGCACGCCCTTTTGCGCGTGTTAATACCATATTACCTTCTCCTACGGCTAATGGATCATTCTCTTATCCGCAAGTTATTTCGTCCGAGTACACGCCTATGATGTTGAATAGTTTTAGATGAGTTTTTATTACCGGTACTTTACTCAGCCTCTTACCAATACTAATTCGAAATAACGAAAAATATTCGTAAAGTAACTTCGACGTTTGATCTTTTTTTATCGTATCATTGTTAACCGTTAAAACGTAAAATTCATGAATAATTCGTGAAATAATATATAAGCTAATTCATAAAATAATTATTCTATTTAAAATATGAAATAAGACATAATTATGTACTTTAAATTTGGTGATATAAAAATATTCACGAAATACGAATTATTTAATATATTTAAATGAAATTAGATTTACACAGAAAAACAGTATAATATACAGAACATTGATTTTCAAAATATAGTAAGATAACTATGATACATTGTTTCATGAATTATCTGAATTATACGTTTTATAATGGTAAATTGATTATTTTTATCGTGATAGCAAATTATTTTATTCTTATTTAACTTTTCATATGAATCATATCACCGATGAAGATATATTTACAATAAAAAAAACAAAACAAAAAATAGATTTCCAGTTAGTTAGTTAAATCAATCGAGGATGCAAGGAGTTAATCTTCCAACCAAAGTGGATTCAATGCAAAGCCGTGGTTTCGTCGTGCATTTCATCAAGTATTAAACGAGATCTAAGCGTCCCTTTGAGCTGACTTTGGTTCCAATAAAATCCTACCGACCTATCTTCCTATCTATCTATCTATCTATCCATCTATCTATCTATCTGACCCTCTCTCTTCCGTTTCGATGATGCGCTTTCCCAGTTTAAACGAGCATGGCAATCACGCTCGTACGTTTTCGCCTACCATCGCGATAACTCGTACACGATACTAATTGAAACCACGAAACCTAATTTCTGGGAGTAACAGGACCCTCTTCTCTTCGTGGTAATCCTAAACATCGAATATTCTACTGACACACACATGAGTATATATATATATATATATATCCCCATACATACATGTTAATAAAAAAAAAATAAAAAATAAATGGATCTCGCGTGGAAAATAATGTTGTGCCATTTCCGTAGAAATATGTGTGTGTGTGTGTGTAATCCGAATATATATCCCTCAATTTCAAAACAAGACGTTGACAAAGGTCAGTATGCGTGCACGCATCGTCGAAAAAAAACAGGAAGGAATCGAAATTGTCCAGAATTAAATTCACATCGTTGCTTGCGTGTGTCGCCAATGGTATCACGTTAGACCACATAAGAGACCTGGCGTCAGACGGTTATGCTGGAACACACACGTTTTCGATAAAGTCAAGTAGTTGTATGTATATATATATATATATATGTGTGTGTGTGTGTGTGTACATATAATCACATACGTCCCCCATATAATCTCAATGATATGTGACTTTTTAATTACTCAGAGGGTTTAACTAATAGGTAACAATTCTTCTAGCAAGTTACTCGTTTAATAAAACTCGTATGGAATGATCGTGCGTTTACGTGGAAATAATAATAAACCATTTGTTTAATCACTAAATAAGTATCACTATGAATCATTTTAATAAGATATTTTTATTTATTCGAATCATTTTCTTCTTCTTTTTTTTTTTTTATAAAATTAAACTATGTTTTTCTCACAGGAAGGTAATGGAATAAAAGATATATTACAAATATGTATGAAAATGATTACAAATTTATATTATAGAACTATTAAAGCTGAAAATTTGAGATTATCTCGTATCATATCAAAAATGATATTAATGTTTGATAATTGATACATATGTAAATGTATTTAATTCTTATCCAAATTATAATCGTTCTATTACTTTGAAATATAAAACATAAATAATAATCTTCATTTTCAATTATTATTTTCTCGTAGATCTCGATTATTAGAAAACAGAGATTTATAGTGATTTAAATTGTAAAACGGTAGACCAGGTTTGATGAATAATACATAGTTAGTTTCAAACTCTCCGTTTATCAATGACTTCTTCTCTCATTTGAACGTAACGCTAATAACGATCGGCTCATCGAAACCAAACGCAAGAGGATGAATCGAACGGTATCACGAAAGCGCTCGTAATTTGCATAGAGAAGAACATTAGTTAATTACCGAGGACATAACCAATGATTGGTGATCGCCAAAGAGCCACAACTCACGCCGCGCTTAAGCCCGAAGTTATTGCCCGGATCATCGTTAAAACTCGAAATGTATCAGTCACCGACGCATACGTGACCACAACGTGAACCTTAATCCTCTAACACGCGAGATATCTACGTGTGATTTCAAATTTAGCAACTCTGACACATCCAAATATATATATATATATATATGTATACTATATTACATACCTGAATCTAATAATACATCTACGTGTTAACGAAGATTAATTTCGAACAATTACAAATTACTGTTACATATTTAAATAGTAAAAAAAAAACGTGCATAAGTGATAAGCAAAATTTCTAATGATCTTATTAAAATAATCATTTTGATTTATATTATCATAGATTGAAAAGAACACAGCGATATATTATCTCTCTCTCTCTCTCTCTCTATATCCGATGATAACATTTGAATAATTAATGAATTTTTAACAGTCTAAGTTAGACACGAAGGAAGCAAATAACCGCATCTTGAGTTCATTGTATTCTCTGATAATAGATATATACCTAGATATATACCTAGGCATCAACACAAGTGACTTATCTTTTAATTCGTTCCGAGTAACGAGCTTCCACAGTACCATCCGATAACACCGATATGTTTCCAACATACTTACAACATATCTCACTTCTATCTTTCTCGCATATGGGGAATGGGTAAAAAGACGTGGACGAAAACTCGGTGAAAGGCTTTTCAGTTTGCAATTGCTGGCTAGTTGCCTGCCCCCCGTTGGTATCTCGAAACTTTTCGAGTTATCAACGTTGGTTCTTTATTAATGAAAGCTAGACGAAGGGAAAGAGAGAGAGAGAAAAAGATATAAATATAAAATAGTATAGACAGAGAAAGAGAAAGAGAGAGACTGAGTTTGAGAGACTGAGAGAGTGAAAGAGGCAGGGGAAGGGGGGGAGAACCAAGAGGGTTTATGGAGGGACATAAACTCTAAACTGATTAACAGTATCCAGTAGCTCTCGACGGACTCTGGACTCACTCGGGATGCAATATATATGCAATCGTGACTGTGGATAGAACGTATAGGGAAACCGAATCACCCTATCTCTCTCTCTCATTCTCTCTCTCTCTCAGTCAGCATCTCTGTCAGTCTCGTTAGCAATACCCCCAACGGTTTATAGGCCATCGTCAACGGAATTAACATTGCCCAATTAAATTGATAGATGTCTCCGACGGTATTAAACGCGTGATACCTAAGTAAAGTCTCGCGTAAATCGTCAAACGAAACCTGGCCGTCCGTTATTTGCGCTTGCTTGCTTGCTTGCTTGCTTGCGTGATTTATATTATTTTCGACTATTTTAACGCGACATATATAGATGGATAGAAAAAAAGAGAGAAAGAAATAAACGAAGAAAGAGGGAAATGTCGAACAGAAATGCTTTTTCTTTTTTTTCTTTTTTTTTTTCATCGTCTGCTCGTCGTTAGAACGTTTACGGGCGCGAAAAGGGTTATAACCCCATTCTTTTTTTGTATTTTATTTTTATTTTTATTTGTTTTATTTTATTCCTCGTTCCTTTAGATTCTCGTGTTCCTCTTGTTGTTGTTTTATTTTCGTTTCAAATAAAATAACACGAAGATCGATTTTCTCGAGATACGTTTAAACTCTAAACCACCTGCTGCGTTCGATAGAATGCACACCACCCTAGAATGATTTGTGGACCATTAAATAGCGTCTCTATTTTTATCGGAACTATCTCTGTCTCTCTCTCTCTCTTTCTCTTTCTCTTTCTCTCTCCTATTCTCTTATTCTCTATTTATAAATAATATCCTCGCTTATCTAAATAGAATAGCGTAATGCATAAAATAAAAGATGCGACGCGATGTCTGGTCTTATTTATACAACGCGTTGTTCTATATAGACGAGATCGTAAAAGTATGCAATTCTTGAGGATAACAGAATAGGGGGTGGGTGGGCGGTTGGTTGGTTGGTTATACAGATACTGGAAAAATGAAATAACGTTAAAAATCGTATTCTTCCAACGAGAATATAATAAACAACGATTAATCAACTTTTTACGTTTTTTTTTTTTTTTTTTTTGTTCTATTTATAAATTCGATATTAATATCATCCGTCCAATTTTATTTATTATCTTTCGAGTATCAATTTTTTTCCACAACGTTCCATTAATCACTAACAAATGATGCATTTTCGTGATAAGAATAAATAACGGTAAATCACAAAAAAATAATCGTTGGTTTGTAACATAAGTAAACGTCTAATAATTCGTTAATTCTACAAATCCCTGGTTTCCATCTTTATTTTGTACTTTTTAATTGTCGAGGAAAAATGAGTAAAAAGTGAAACAGGTAAAATTTAAATGTCCCTTCTCTCTTTCTTTTCCTTCGTATTCGACCATTGTGAAATGCAAAGAGGATTAAGGTATACTGTAGTTATAAAAAAAATACTCCCACCACCACCGTAGTACCCCCTTTCCCAAGGCAAAAGATAGAAAGAGAGGAAAATATCGTAGAAAAAAGGCTTGGACTTTCAGTATTCCAGTCTCGTCGTTTCAAGCTTTGTAATCTTTCATTCCGTCTGGACTCCGTCCGCGATAAACTCCACGCGAATAAATAATAACTATTAATTATGTTTGCTCCGGCCGGAATGATAGTCCAACGAGAAAGGGGTTGGGGTTGGGCTTGGGGTTGGGGTTGGGTTGAACAGGGTGGAGGGATAGGGAGATGAGGTGAGGTGATGAGGGTGGTATACGCGTGCGCGCAAACCAGCTCCGAATTTTCAACGGGTGGGGGAGGGGGGTGGAGAGTGGTTATGGAGAAGGGGGAAGGCAATAAACGGCGGGAGCGGTTTATCACGAAACGGAATTAAACGGTTTACGACTGGACCACAGATTAGTACGGACGCGATGGACGAATGCGAGGGTGGTTCCTCTCTCTCTCTCTCTTACTCTCTCTCTCTCTTACTCTCTCTCATTCTCTCTCTCTTTCTCATACTCTTGGAAAACGGCACCGGGTTAGATTACCGTGGATGGTCATCCTCTCTATCGTCGTCGTTCGTGTTACTCTCTCTCTCTCTCTCTTTCTCTTTCTCTCTCTCTCTGTTTCTCGTGAAACTTGTGCCACCATTGGAACGCCACGGCGTTCGAATTTTCGATTGGAATTTGTGACGCGCCATTGGAACGGTCCGTTTGAAGCTGATGAAATTTCAGGCTGCAACGATGCTCGAAGCGATCGACCGCGTTATATCCACCTCTCTATCTTTCTCTCTCACACCGGTTTCTATATTTATCTATCTATCTATCTATCTATCTATTAGTCCATTCATCCATCTATTCATCTATATATCTTTCTTTTACTAATTTTCACGATAAATCAAGAATCAAAGCCGAACGAAAAATTTGCCATCGATGACGTACCCGGGAGGGAGGGAGGGGGGGAGGGGGGTTCCATTCGATCGAGTAATATCGTTAAATTCTTCATCGTCGGTCAATTCCAATCGTATTAATTAGTATAATCGATATAGTATTATTATTATTATTATTTAATTAATAATTCGCGAATTTTATTTAAATTCTTTTTCGTCGATAGATAATTATAATTTAATTTTATCATACTTTTACAACGAGTCGGACGAATATTGAAAAGTTTTGTGATTTATTTCAAAAAAAAAAAAAAAAAAAAAAAAAAAA
>NW_014569779.1:11421-12466 GCF_001313835.1 Polistes canadensis
AAAAAAAAAAAAAAAAAAAAAAGAAAAAAAAAAGAATAGACAAAAGTATTTTTTAAGTTTCTATCATCATATATATAAAGACAAGTGTTACGATAATTGAATATGGAAACATCTTGGAACGGTTCGACATGTTTTTCTAGAACGTACTCGATTATATATTCGATATTTTTCGTATATGAAAGATAATGAATAAGAATTCTTGAATGGATCGTGATAATTGTATTTTTTTTTTATTTTCATAAATATACTTACAAGCACACACACACATACAAATATAAACGAACGAACAATTCTATCGGCCATTGACGTTCTCTCCCTTTCGTGTAAAATAATTCATCGATCAACGGCTCTCGCTTGTGGCGGCTCATTAATTTTCTCGTTATATGTAGATACATTAAGAGAGAGAGAGAGAGAAAGAGAGAGAGAGAGAGAGAGAGAGAGAGGATGTACCAAACTATCCCTCGCAGCACTCTATGCTCAATTCCAATGCATAATAGAACGCTATCCGATCGATATTCAACACGATTCACGTTACGGGTTCTCCTTGTTTTCGTTTCATTTATCTCGTTATCAGCTCCCTCGTATCATTCCGCACCGTTGCAAAAGACAATACTAGTCAGGTGTGATTATTATATTCAAAAATATAAGTATATTTCTTATAAGAGACAGACAAGAGAATAGAATGAGTCTATATATATGTATACACATTTTTCTTATCCATTTAAAATCATATCAGATAACGGTATATCGTGTGTAGTTTAATACAGGAGTTATCAAAATTTCTACATGTTTGTTTATTTTTTTTTTTTGTGGTAAATTTAAAATCATAGAATAAAATATTTGTTCAATCGATATTAATTAATTAATCATATTCCATAATAAAACTCGCAACGATTATTAAAAATACATTTTCATGAACTTTTAATTATCAATATTCTTATCCACAAATATGTTATTAATATATAAGTCTCAAAGGGAGTAATAGACGGTTAATAAATCTTATGAACAATTAATTTGAACTAGTTGTACGTTTCGTCCCTTACTG
>NW_014569779.1:13029-13358 GCF_001313835.1 Polistes canadensis
AAATATTTTTTATACTTTTTGCAAATAGATTTTAATAAAACTTATATTAATTTAAAGTGCACTCTTTTATCTACACGTACAATACAAATTTAAGTTATAATTTACTCTGCAAAGGTCCATAAAATGGCAAAGAATGCGATGCTGCAATTTTTTTCCTACTTTGCCAATTCTTTGAAAAGTTTCGGCAAATATTTTTTATACTTTTTGCAAATAGATTTTAATGATTTTTATATTAAATTAAAGTGCACTCTTTTCTCTACACGTAGAGTACAAATTTGTGTTATAAATCAATTCGCAAACGTTCAAAAAATGGCAAAGAAAAGTTGGCG
>NW_014569779.1:14942-17490 GCF_001313835.1 Polistes canadensis
GACACGTGAACTGTAAATGATCAAGTTGCTGATGAAGTCCCTAGTAAGGAACGAAACGTACAACTAGTTCAAATTAATTGTTCATAAGATTTATTAACCGTCTATAACTCCCTTTGAGACTTATATATTTTCATGAACATTCGTTGAAATATTTATATTCGTCAAAATTGCAATCACCAATAATAACGTAACGTAACATGACTTAAACTATAATTCAGAGAGAAACGATTGTTTATAAAATTAATTAAAGATAACATTAATCATTCCCCTTCTCTATAAATAATGAAATCGTAAGGATTTCTAAATGTAACCCGTCTATCTTAATTTTATTGTCAGTCTCTTTATACTTCCTCAATTTCTAAAGGTAAAACTTTTGGAAACACGTAGGATCGCAAAGTTATATCTCGTTTATATTTGAAGTATTATTTCAATGATCGTCGTGGTCTCATTACTATGACACGCTGATGGAGGATCGGCAAATATCTTTCTCTCTGTTAATGATAACAGAAATAGAAGAGAGAGAAGGATAGAGAAATAAATAAAGAAAGAGAAATGGAATATAGAAAGGGAGCCAGAAGGATAACGGTGTATTATATGTCGAGTTACTCGAAGGGTGGTGATGGTGATAGTGATAGTGGTAGTATGGTTTGTGTAGACGATGGTGGAAGTTAGGGTGGATACCTGCAGGCGATCTACGCGTATTAAATTAACCCCCGGTCGAGGAGGAGCTCACGCTCTTCGACCTTGCGTGTCCGGGAATGCTCGAAAGCCAAGCGTGGACACTAAGAATTCATTAGCAGACTACCCCCCATTGTAGACCGATGGTTACGTTCAGTGACATCGCATGCACAACCCTTGGGAAAGATCGATAGATCATTCCAACCTAAGTAGAAAGAGATCTAACATTTTGATTCGATCGTAACTATTATCTTTTCTTCTTTATCCTTAAACCCCTTTTTCTTTTTTTTTCTTTCTTTCTTTCTTTTTTTTTTTTTTATGTTAAACCTCTTATTTACGTGAAATGATCATGCCAGTATATATCAGGATTGTTATTCAAGATGCGTTGATAAAAGCTAGCTTATATCGTTATATCTTTTGCTGCTCTCCCTTTTCGTTTTTGTTTTTTTTTCTTTTTGTTATCTGTTCTGTTCTCTTAATTATTTTCATTCTTTCTTGATTTATTTCTTTCTTTCTTTCTTTATTCTCTCGTATGAAATGGTAATTAACGAAATCGTCTCGTTCTCCCATTTTCGACGTTTTTATCGTGACAAGGGGATGGGAAAATACCGTGGGGAGGGGGGGGATTACGTTTTAAAGTGACGCGCGAGGGAACGGACGGGTTACCTAGGGTTGTTTAAAAAGAGAAAGCGCGAGAAGGGTGAGAATACATACGACTGAAATTAAGCGAATTTGACGGAGCCCATTTTCTCTTCATTTGCTAAAACAAATCGTGCACCAGTTATCCTAGAGAGGAGACACACTGGGTGCACTTAGCTGATGAACGCGTATACGGGTAACACCGTGCACGCAATGTTACCAGCAATGTCTCTCACGCAACGAATACGCTTGTTTTCTGTTTGTCGAACTGAATTTGAATAAACACAAACCCCGTTCCTGTTCTCTGTTTACCATCTCTAACCTTTATTGCAACGACTAGGATATATGCAACGAAAGAACGCCCTTTCGTGTGTGTTTGTTCACTTGCGAACATTATAATTGACGCTTTCGGTAAAAGGTAACATCTATTCGATGGAATGATGTAATTATTCTGATTTTTTTTATTTTAAAGAGAGAGAGAGATTTTTCTTTTTAATCCACGCTAATTTATCTTCTATATTTTTCATGAACAATACGAAAGAATATTTTTTGAGATGGGTAGCATTTATTATTAGGATTTATTTCTTTTTAATTTTTATGTGTAATCTATTTGAGAAAACGATAATAGAAATAATATATATTACTAGGATTTAAATTATTAAATATAAGAAATTTTATTAGATAATTATTAGATTGGCAAGTAAGTGAGTACGGTTATTTTAATAATAATCTATCGACAACATCTGCATTCACTTAATCGTCAACCCAATATTACAATCAATAAACGAAAGAATATTTTTACTAGGTGATTAAAATAATAGATAACGTTGATACAATGAAATTGTAATCACCAAAAAAAAAAGAAAAAAAAAATAATACAATGTTTATTGAATGAGTAAAAATAAAAATTTAGAAAAAAAAAAGAAGAAAGAAGAAGAAAAGTTTATCCATCGTTCACCCTCTGTGTCGTGTGTTCATAAGATCGATAGACCGGAAGTACCATCGGCCCGAACTCACGAGGACAATAAAAATAGGTTATTACCTTGAATACATCATCGTTTAGAAAAGATAGCAACAAAAAACTAAGGATTGCACGTTTCCTCGGGTAAATATAGTATTGAATGGTCGAACAATAACAGGTCTTATGGTGTCTGTTCATTGATCCCTAAGAGGGATGATGAGAGACCAATAATTTTGGGCTGAAATAAAACAGCTTTTTTCTTTTTTTTTT
>NW_014569779.1:18710-19804 GCF_001313835.1 Polistes canadensis
CTATTTTTTTTTCTTTTTTTTTACGGGTTCCCGTAAAATACAAATAATATAGATTTTATATAGGAATATAATGAAAATAAAGGAAACAATTGTAAGGAAACTTAAATAAAAATAATCTATCGAATAAATTAATTTATTATTACACGAGATAAAATGTGTGCGTTGTCCTAAAAGCTCGTAGACCCTGATAATGATGATGATGATGATGATGACGAGCCTAACGGGTTAGAAAAATCGTTGCTAAGCCACACAATGGTGCACTTTATACGCGTAATTGACTCAATGACCATTTGCCAACGTGGAAGTTTATCGTCGTCGTCGTCGTCGTCGTCGTCGTCGTCGTAGTTGTCGTCGTCGTCGTTTGTTGAGTATATGACACAGATGACGAAGAAACGAAGAAGAACAAGAAGATTAAGATGAAAACTAAGACTTAATACGCGCGACCAGCTAGCTAGCTTTCTTTATTCAGCTGACCCAGTCGGATTGTTACAACGTAAAAGACACGATCACGAAGTTGGAAGTGGTGATGAGGTTGGGTGGTGGTTCGAGGATAGGGAAGGGGTTAAGAGGAGGGATAGAGATAGAAATATAAAATTGATGAGAGAATAAGAGGACATTATTATTAAACTAAAAATGAATCACTATACTAGTGTGCATGTTTTATAAAAATTGATAAACGTTTATCAATCGTTATATCTTATTTTCTCTTTCTCTTGTTTTCTCACACTTCGTTTCTTTTTTATTATTATTTTTTTTTTTTATCTCTTTTCGACATATGCAAGAGTTATCGGTTAACAAACGCGACAACATAAATTCAATACTACTAGGGACGACTAACGAGAGGCTTCTTCGCCAATGAAATCCGATGCTTCATCGAGACAACATCGAAACGTCTAATGACGACGCGCCTTCAGGGTAGAAACGTTCGACGTATTTCTCAGGAAAAGAGCTCGAGAACTCGATCGTATCGTTTCTATGAATATTAGTTATATATATATATATATGCTCTTCTACGTCGTCTTCCTTTTTTTCTATCTTTTTCTATTTGGCTTCTTTACCCCTCTCTAACTCTATATATGTATTACGGTTGTAAT
>NW_014569779.1:21129-22584 GCF_001313835.1 Polistes canadensis
TATATATATATATATATATATATATCCAAGAGAAATAAAGAGAAAAAAAAAATATATATATATAATATTTTATTAAAAAAAAAAGAAAAATATATCAAAACGGGTTTTGCTTAGAACGAAAAAAAAGGAATACGTTAGAATTTATTTAATTCTGGACATTGTTTTTTTGGTAAGAATCCTAAAAAATTGTAGAAAAATTCTGAATTTTAATACTTCGCGACAAAACTTATTAACAATAGATAGAAGATAGAACGAAGATGAGAAAAAGGGATCCGTTAGTCCTTTATCCTTTGATACTAGGACGGTTTGTTTTGACACTCAGTGACAATTCAAGACAAATCCATTAATCTATTGCGGGCTTTTGTGTTCGAGATAGGAGCCATTACATTATCAGTGTAAAGTGTAGAGAAAGACAGGAGAGAGAAAGAGAAAGAGAAAGAGAAAGAGAAAGAGAAAGAGAGAGAGAGAGTGAAACGATGGTGGGTTACTCTGCGTTGTGACGAGACTCTCAGCCCAGCTGTTCGCGTCCAATTAGCCTCTCTTGATAAGCTCAATAATACCGGCATTATTAAAGAACAAGCGGGTATTTGTTACGGTGTCTCGTAGCGCCGTATTTTACATTATGACCTTTCGAATAGCGAATTTTTGGACGAATATGGTCCACCTACTTTTATACTTACTTTCTTTTTTTTTCTTTTTTCTTTTTTTTTCATTAACTTCTCTCTCTGTTTAACGCAGATTCGAATTATCTTACTGTTTTACTAATTTTACATTATGAACTTTCCATCATTTACAAGAGTTACCTCTCACTCTTTCATTTTATTTAATTATTATTATTTTTTAAATCCAATATATTATAGAGTGAGATTTATTTGTTAATATTGTGTGTGTGTCCCAAATAGTTATAGAAAGATATTCTAATTATCTAACATATCTAACTAACAATAATTAAATGTATATTATGTACTGTTAACATATCCCAAAAGAGGAGACACATGTTGCCGAGAATTTTTTGTTGTCCCAGTTTTAAAAGGAGAACTCAGCTGTTGAGAGTGTCGTCTCTTCGTAGAAACTACCAACACAGCAATATAAATTATCTCTATTCACTGACTCTGTGTGTATCCACCACTCTTTCTTTCTTCTATCTTACATCATTGTGAGACACAAATAAACAAATGTCCTAGAAAACTGTAATTCGCTAAACAACGCGATTATTATTATTAATATTATTTTGATTAAAGATACAAGTATATTCCTGTAATAAAAAAATTAAATTAACTACTCTCGATTCTCCGACCCACGCATCTGCAATGGTCACCATATACGATAGGAAAGTTATCAGTCATCCTGTATAACGCGTTATCTTACTTCCATACGAGGCTCGTGTTTCCTTCTTTCTTTATTTTCCTCCCATCATCTCCCTCCCCGTTTTTTTTTTTTTTTTTTTTTTTTTTT
>NW_014569779.1:22609-30015 GCF_001313835.1 Polistes canadensis
CTCTCTCTCTCTCTCTCTCTCTCTCTCTCTCTCACTCTTGGCAACGTTACGTGTTACGCAGAGATATTATATATATACTAACATAAGTCATTATTATTATCATTATTATACTCACAGAAGACTCGGGGATCGTTCAGAGATAATGCACGAGTATTTTCACGAGTATACTGAAAAATAAAATAATACATTGGAAAGATAGTTGAGCGTTTAAAAAAAAAAGAAAGAAATTAAGCGAACAAACTGCGACAATAATTATTCCCGTTTTCTAAACAAAATTCTCTATTATTATAATAATAGCAAAAAGAGTGTGTTTTACTATATAATAATTTT
This sequence comes from Polistes canadensis, assembly GCF_001313835.1. Taxonomy (NCBI): domain Eukaryota; kingdom Metazoa; phylum Arthropoda; class Insecta; order Hymenoptera; family Vespidae; genus Polistes; species Polistes canadensis. The sequence continues at coordinate 22,940 of NW_014569779.1, forward strand.
GAAAGTTCGAAAGTGTCTAAGAGATAGGTAAAGTTTAAAACCACTCCCATTTATTTTCATAGATATACATGACACGGTACACTTATGACGACATTTACGATTCCCCTTCCCTTATTTTTCTACCTTCCTACGGTACCTGTTTAATTTCAAACTTTGACGATAAATCATTATTCTCAATCGCGAAATCTCTCTCTCTCTCTCTCACTCTCTTTTAAATAATAAAATACAATAAATAGTATCTCGTGGAAATTGTGGTGACAGTGGGTATAATACAAAATATTTCTAAAATTGATACCCTAAATTTATTTCATTATTTTCTTATATATATATATAATTTCATACAATATTATAATTTATATTTCAATTGAACATATGTTTACAAAAGTATATTTTTTACGTAGACACAAATTAGATATACTTACATTAATTTTCATTTAATAATAATTGAATAATCTTTTTGAGAAAACGAAATATAGAACATATGTTGCAACAGTATGCAATAAGTCTGATTACATTTTATTAGAAATTATATTCCATCATATAGACACCCATATATATATATACACAATCGTTATTAATAATAATTAAATTTAAAAATAATGATATCGCGCAAAGTACTACCAACTTACTTACAAATCCACCGTTATAATTACCAACACGAATGATAATCTACATACACATACACACACCATTAAGGGTTGCAATGATAAATAGAAAATTCGAAGAAACAAAGAATAAGAAATAAAGAATCATCATCAAATGGAGAAAACGAGATAGTATAAATTATAAAATCCCGGATCCCCTGATCGTAGTATTATTGCGTTACTACGCAGATAAAAAGAGAAAGAGAAATAAAGGGAGAGAAAGAGAGAAAAAGAGAAGATATAAGAGGACAACGACGTACGTTCGCGATTTTACTACTCGTTATCGTCTTACACACGCACGTGTGCATGTAGTACGAGACGTAGTACTACGTATCCCGTCTCTCCGCGTACCCCACCCTTCTTCGACCCTTCCCACCCTACAACCACAGCGTCATTACTCTCTCTCTGTGGCTAGCTGTTTGGCCAGTTTCTCTCTGCGGCTCCACATATCCCTCCCTTCTTCCCCCCTTCCCACATCTCTCCTTCCATCACCCTTTCTCTCTCTCTCTCTCTCTCTCTCTCTCTCTCTCTCTGTTTTTCTCTCTCGTTCCCTCAGTTTCTCTTTTACTCTTTGTGCATCCCTCTTTTCCCCTCACTCTTCCCCCACAGCGTCACAGTCACGTTCGACTTGTTTTATCGCAGTCACGTGACTCTCGTTTCTGACGTCACGCGGTCACTAACCATATTATGTCCACGGCACTGACCTTACCCCTCCGTTGCTCCTCCAACTATTCGTTTTTAAAAGCTTTTCGATCGTACAACATACCTACATACATATATACGAACATGTATATACATATAAGTGCATGTGGCTAGCTCAACTTTATCTACTTTGAGTTACGACTACTGTACGTGTATGTATGTATGTATGTTCACCAACGTGTACGTTGGTATATAACCGTTATAGTAGAGTTAGAATCTAATTAGTAATTACAAGTTAACGTTGTCACTGATTAAACTCACAATGTAGACTTTCGATAAGGAGGAGGGGATCGTTGTTCATGGGGTAATTGTTTCAATAAAGATCTATCAATCAATTTTGTATGAATGAATGTATGTTTGTTTGAAATCATTTATTGTTATATAGATTTATCTTATCTCTTAGACGTTTATTATGATTTATTTAAAATATTTTATTGAGAATATATATTTGAATTATTAATAATATTTCAAATATAAAACGAGAGTCTCTCGAATGAATTATTTAGAATATTGAAGAATATTATGAATGGAAATGGAAAAATCTTTCAAGTTAAATTCAAATAAAATATTGATAAAGAAAAAAGGAGGTTTCGATTAAATAAACAATAGGCAGTTTCAATTAAGTAATTGAAAGTAAAATTGACTTATATATGTACAAAGTTGACTCGAATTCTCGTGGTTTGTTGCTTGTGAATTCCCATTAACCGCGATGAACTTTTCATAGAAGGGATAAGATATGCCGAAGTAAAGGGTTGATCTTCTTGGCGAAGAGAGGCTTTAAAGTTCGCTACCTAGTAAAGCTCGGTCTCAAAGGCGAGCTCGTAAGAAAGGATTAAAGTGTCATTAGTATCATTAAATTGTATTTAATGTTGGTTAGTAGAAAGCTAAAGTAGGAAAGTAATCTCTTGCGATCGAAAACAGAATACCCCCCGCCCACTCCCCCTCTTAGCTTGTTCAATTTCTACGAACGTTTATTCCATCGTTAAGAAAGAAAAAAAAAATAATTAAGGAAAACCTTTGACCATTGACGACGAGTAATAAATATTATTTTTTTTTTCTTTTTCTCTCTCTCTCTCTTTCTCTCCCCCTTATTTTTTTATTTCTTTCTTTCTTTATTTTTTCTACCCTCTCATTCGTGTAGCGCATTATTATCGATCTTCAATACCTTCCCCAACATAAGAAAATAATAACTAAGAAAAAAAAGGGCAAGAATTAAGGGATCGATGAGATATAGGAAAAGGGTCGTAAAATTGTAAGAACCGAAGTGATGGGTGCAGCCATTGATTTTATTCCCATAAATCGTAGAAATCGGGTATCGCGACGGTGGTAGAGAGAGAGAGAGAGAAATCAGTAAATGAATTTATGCGACTTATGAATAAGTGATAAACGCAACCCTGACTCTTTTATATATTCGATATATGTTCGTTTGTTATAAAAAATTGTGATCATAAAAATTAGACGATAAAATAATGAATAATTACAAATTATACATAATATCTAATTATAATATTTTCATTCATTCGATTGTAATATTATTCGTCTCGTAATTCATATTTCAAATCATTTATATTATCTCGAATTGAAATTTTTTCTCGTAAAATTGTAACACACATTGCAAATTGTGAAATATATAATATAATTAATAAAAAGGTATCTTAGGGAATTTGGACATTGAAAAGAAATATTCTTTACCTTTACCTTTATTCTATACCTTTTTATTAATAATTTTATTTTTGAACGAGAGAAACAATTAATTGAATATAATATTAATATATAGGTTTCAAAGGGAATTAAAGACAGTTAATAAATTTGATGAACAATTTATTTTGACATTGTTGAACGTTTCGTCCCTTACTCTGGGGACTTCCTCAGCAACTCGATCATTTAGTTTTCAAATTTATTAACTGTCTTTAATTCCCTTTGAAAGCTATATATTAATATATTGTTTGGACAAGAATATTGATAATTATAATATTAATATGTAATATTGATATAATCATTTCTGATTATATTTATACGCGAATCGCGAAAAAATTCTTTATCTTTATCGAGTAGCAGAAATAATAACCACCGTGAAGATTTTCTACGTCGTGTCTTATTCGCGATTGGAATATACCGACAAACCCGTTTTTCCAATAAAATAGTAAAAGACCAACGTAGTGGAAGGGAGGAAGCAAAAAGACAGTCACAACAACAACAGCAACAACGACGACGACGACAACAACGTCAACGAGAAAAGGATGGAAGAAGAGAAACGAAGAACTTTATACGAACATTACTACACATACACACACACACACAGAATATCATATGTGTATAGAACAGTGGGCTCACAACGTGTAAGAGAGGAAAAGAGTGGAGGTTGAACGCAAAACGGTTAAAAAGAGACGCTCCTCTCTCTCTCTCTTTCTCTCTCATGGTGAGTCAGAAGCGGCAACTAAAATAAAATAAAAGAAAAGAAAAGAAAGGGGTAAAAAAAGAAAGAGAGAGAGAGAAAAAGAATGAAAGAAAAAAAAAAGTCAGAAAAGAGAACGATGCAAGGCAGGAATAACGGACGCGTTAGTGGGGTAGAAAGAGAAAGAGAAAAAGAAAAAGAGAGAGAGAGAGAGAGAGTGTGAGTGCACGACACACGTGGTCGAACACGTGTCCACGAGAGAACCACGAACCCATTCTGCAAGAGTTTGGTTCGACTTTATTTCTACCTTGCGCCACGCCGATTCCCGTATTCGATTAAGTACACCGGTGTATCTTCGTTATCGTAAAAGCCCTGGAAATACGAGAACTACGACGAGAAAGGAAGGGTATGGGAGAGAAGGGTGTGGGTGTGGGTGTCTTGCTTGAAAAATTGCCCCGAGGTTTTCGTGATATCGCAAAATTTTTCTTTAGTTACATTCGTTCAGTTTTCTATACGTTTAATTTCCTTTTTTTTCGTTTAGTTTTATCGTAACGTTGACAAATTTTCTAACGGAAAGATTTATTATGAAAATTACTTTTTCTAATTGATAAAAAGATATATTATATGTAATGTAGATTTTGTTTGGAATATAATTAAATTTTTAGCAAATATATGAAAGAAAAATAATTGATGTGCATTCGATTTAATTATATATAATATGATAGAAATGTAGTATTATTTGATATTTCAATAAAAATATTATATATATTATATGAGAAGAGCCCTGCGCAAGGATGACACGCAAAATCGTGAAGCGTTCCACATTTTTTATTTGATATTTAAATAAAAATATTATATATATTATATGAGAAGAGAAAATGTATATATAACGAATAGAGGATATATTATAAATAGATTAGCATTGAAAATAATTCATTCGATAAAATTTTGAATACCAGTAGTAGCACTTTGAAATTTGCATTGGCAAACACAGATATCGGGATTATATCTTATGGTTGTGCGACACACGTTCGCGTTACGGATCTTACCGTAATATGTTAGCCGCAATGAATGGAGTAATCGTGTCAACGGAGAAACGAGAGCTGTACCAACCAACCCTCGTTTGAACTTCCAGCCAACCGGCAAGATCACCTAACTCTCTCTATGTATATGTGTGTGTGTATGCATTCAACACAGCGTTAGATGCTGGGAACACGCTCGAATAAATTTACGAAAATTAATATATATATTTTCCTTTTCGTGTTGTTTCGCATTTATGCAATAATAAAAAACTTCCCAATCAAACAAAAATGTTATTTCAAATGAAGTATCGATGAAAAAATTAGTAAACGTGCTTAATAAATGTACGATTAAAAAAGATATAGGTATAATAATAATCTTTAATAAAAAGAAACAAAATATTTAACAAATTAATCAAATGAAACTTTTTAAATTTGAAATATTCGACGAAATAAATGGATCGTTTGGGTGGACCGCAACAGTAACAAGCCGAAGACAATAAGCTTCGATAGACGACGACGACATCCTCTCCTCCGATATTCCAATTCTCTCTCATCGAAAACCGTAACAGAGACATTGAAGTACGTACACAGGTGTGCCGGAAACAAGATGGGTAAACCACAGTAGTAGTAGTAGTAGGACTAGTACGGTAGTAATAGCAAAGCAAGAAGGAGAAGGAGGATTCACAGGACTTGGTAAATGCATGAGTAAGAAAGAGAGAGAGAAAGGAACATTCAGATATATAGATATATAGATATAATCTGATAGTAGACACGTAGGAAGCAATAGTATCTTGAATCAAGGTATAGCAGAGACCAATCAGTGAATTTCTAGCGATCCGTTGCATACAATTGAAAATCCAACACGATTATAACGCACATGGGGTGTATAAAAGGAGAAATCATCTCATCTCTCTCTCTCTCTCTCTGTTTCTTTCTCTGTCATTCTCGTTCCATCTCGTAGGTTGAAGTAGCATATATTCATGTATGGTTTACCAGTTGCAAGAACGCAAAGCTATAGCACGCTTATAGGTAACTCAATCCGGTAATTGCCGGTACGTTTCAGAGATCCAGATGCTCCCCAATCAGTGAGAGTCTCCTCTTCCTCCGGATCTCCTCTTCGGGTATTCCTCTTCCTCTTCCCTCCGTCTATTCGTCGAACTTGAGTCCGTGTGAGTGCGTAGAACCGTAACCGTGTTGAGAACGGCCGGTTAGCTCCTGACCATACGCATGGGATCACCGTTTAATTGGCACTGGACACAATGGATTATAGAATGGTGATGGTATTAGTATGGGTGGTGATGGTGATGGTGGTGGTAGTGGTGGTGGTCTACTCTTCTCCTCCTGACATTCTTCCCCCGCGTACACACTTCATGTCAAAACCATTGCACTCTCGTTTTACGTACGAAAGTGTCGTCGAGTCGAATGAACTACCCTTCCACCCTCACTTATTTTTGTTTTCCTATAACCCTTATGCGTTTTCAGTTACGTTCGTTTCTAATCGTCCCAAAATTGTCTCTTCCATTTCGATGATTTCGATCGACGAGAGAAAATCAACGAATTTAAGGGATAACACTCTTCTTATTTTTATGATTCATCCAGTTTTTTTTCATCGTTGAAATATTTCTTAAATATTATTTGAGAAAAATATATATATATATATTATGATATTATCAAATTAATATTGAAAGTAATAGAAGGAAAATCATGTTACTTATTATATCGTAAAATTGTTGTTGAGAATTCTCTCTCTCTCTCTCTCTCTCTTTCTTTCTCTCTCTTGTGTATGCTTATGGATCATCTTCGCTTTGCTTTCATGGAGGACCGATAAACTATAAAGGAAACGTAGTAGTATATATCGTGGACGGAGAAACGCAATTACTGAAGGAATATTCCGAAGTTTATGACGGCACCTCTTGGTAACCATCGCCCATCGCGATAACGATGGTAATGACAGTAATAAAAGTAGCGACCTCACCTTTTTGCCGACTGCACCGCACCACACCGCACCGCACCGTTCCGCACCGTTCAACTTCTAACTCTTACAGTATACTCTTACTTCTATATATATATATATGTATATGTATATATAAATACGCGTAGATGGACGAATGGTAAAATACTAGAAAATACGTATATAATGAGAAGAAATGAAAAATAGGATAATGTGTGTAGTGCTCGAGAAGTATAAAACCGTTATCCAACAGTTAGGAATTTCATCCGATAAAAGGCCAATACCACCACTTTTCTTATTTTTTCGATAACGATATTTTTCATTTATATATCTCATTCCTTTTTTTTTTCTTTTTCTTTTTT
>NW_014569779.1:30175-33191 GCF_001313835.1 Polistes canadensis
TATAGTCAAGCGTCTTAAATTTATCGTCCCTAAAACTTCAGCGAAAATAAATAAGGATGGAGATAAATAATAAATAAAAGATAAGAAAGAAAGAAAAATAAAGAAAGAGAGAGAGAGAGAGAGAGAGAGAGAGAGAGAGAGAGAGAGAGAGAGAGAGAGAGAGTAAAAAGAGAAAATAATAAAAATAGACAGTTGCAGTTAAGGCACGGTAGACTGACCCTCGACAATCGTCGTTAGCTATATTTTGAGAGTCTCATTACGTTATTCCCGGATACAAGCTTTTCCCTTATTTTCCCTGGTTTTCCTCGGTTTTCTCTCTCGGTTGAGACGCCGTATCGTCGACGTAGACGTCGCCGTCGCTTTCATCGTGGGAGTCCGCCCATAAAACCCCGACCCTTTCCTTTACTTTCCTTTCCTTTCCTTTCCTGTCTCCGTGTGCACCCTCTCGTTACCGGAATATACGAACACGGATCTTTTTCTGCTGCAAAAAGAAACGAATAAAGACGACGCATCAGATTTCACTACTTCGGAAAATCACCTCCTACCTCACCCCCCGATAGTTCTTTTTTTACTCTAAATTATTCACTCTAATTATCCAATATTTAATTTTAATAATATTTATTATAATTATCTTCTTCATTTTATTAGAATTTTGTCCTGTTATAATAGCTTTTTTTTTTTTTTTTTAATTACTATTTCTAGGAGCTATTTATTTATTATAATTATAATTATAGGATGTGCGTGTTCAATTTTAGAAATTTGAAATATTATAACACAGATGTTAATTATTTTTTTTTTTTCATACTTGTATTATTTCTTTTACAACAAAATATTGGAAATATTTCCCCCCTTAGTTAATACACATCGGATATTTACCAATGTTAATTATTTATTTCAAATATCACATATAATATATATATCGAGATAAAATAAAAATCAAATATCAAAAAATGATATATACGTAACTTAATAATAAAATTCAATATTTTACACCGTATACACGTACAAATAATAGTTCAATACATATATGTATTTATATAAAAGAGAAGTGGGGGGTGTGGGTGTGGGGGTGGAGAATCTTCCGATTCCCCCTCACAGTGAAACGAGTCGAGCATTGGAGGATCGAAATGCAACGTCCCGGTCGAGACAGGACATAATTTAACGCGGCCATTGGTAACCAAGGGAGTGGGTGGTGGTGGTGATGGTAGTGGAGGGTACATAACTCGAGTAGTCCGTTCATGGAGCTCGTTTTATTCGAAAAACTTGGCGCCCTCTTGCCCTTCTCTACAATTTCTCGTCCTCTTTGCACCCTCTTTCTCTCTTTCCGTCTCCCTTTTTAACACCCATTCTCGCTTCTATCTTTTTCTTTTTCCTCCTCCTCTTTCCCCTTCCTTCCTTCCTTTCTATCTTTCTTTTTTTTTTTTCTCTCTTTCTCGTAATATCGTACGGTCAGACTGAGCCGGACAATGCGTCGCATTCAATTTTACACCCACCACCAGTCAGCCCTGTGTATGAAAGTCCCGACACTCACCGCAGTAACGCGTAAGGGTATGAGTTAAACGAAAAAAAAAAAGAAAAAGAAATATAAAGAGAACAACTGTACGAGAAAAAGAGAGACACCATCGTCCATGGGATACTCATGTGTCATTTAACTGAAATACCTACCGATGCGTCGAACTGATTTACAGCTAAGGGGAAGAAGGGTTCACTTCGACAACGTGTGTAAAAAAATACCGTCCATAGATTTATTTTTTTTTCTCTTCGTTCCCATGTTTAAAAGAGGATCCTTCATACGCGTAAATATATCTATTTGTTTTTTTTTTTTTTTATTCCCTTCCCTTCAGATTCAAATTAATTATGGTTAATTTGTAATACGTTTAAATGTTCATTTTGTTTAATCGGATATATTTAATAGAATAAGAGTAAATGTTGATTAATTATGAAATTTTCTTCAAAAATCTTTGTGTTTTTTTTTTAGGATTTTCTAGGATGATTTTTATGAATAATTTCTAATTATTTTTCGTAATAAATATAACAACTCGTATATTTTCGTATTTAAATACATTTTATTATAGGTGGACCGTAAAGTAATGTCGTGTTTAATATATAAATAATAATAATATAATATTAATATAATTTAATATAAAAATATATAATAATAAATGATAAACAAATATTGATAATGCACATATAAACGACATTAATTTCCAATCCCCATAATACATATCTAAGATTTTATTGTATTCCATTATAATTCAATCAATTGATACAAATAAGTTAGTATTCATTAACGATTTAATTACATATACATATATATATTGTATATAATAAAAGTAAATACTAATAAAACAACTATAGTACATATTAAACAGTGTAAGGAATAGTATCTTGGTTGTAGAATATCAAGAAAGGAATTTGAAATCTTAAACACGTTTATATGTATACACACACATAGGAAGATCGTTAATGGCGATGATCAAACATCGGGAAACCCTATGCTCGTCTAGTCGTTGCTTGCACTTAACGTTAGAATCGATAACTACATCTTGGTTTGACGTTATAATCAATTACCAGCACCTCAAGCTACTGGCTATTTGCTTTTAAGCCGAGCTTCTCCTAACATATTTGTACGAACGAACGTCGTCGCGTCCTTCCTATACATATACATAAGTATATATATGTATATGTATGTATCTATGCACGACATGTACCTTCAAGTAAATCTATATTCGTATGCAAACGCGAACATTATACGAACTAAAAGTACACTACACTCTAATAACGATAATATGATTAAAAACAAAAAATAATAGCAAATTTATTTATTTATATTACATTATATTTTAACAATTGATTTTTTTATTAACCGATTAGTTATGATTAATCTATCTTTGAAATAACATTAAATGCATAAAATTTTGCAATTGTGTTAATCAAGATTAAAGGATGTCGTAGTATTTATATTAGTCACAAAAAATAATAAAATTATTCGTGTAATTGTTATAACATTCAATTA
>NW_014569779.1:34336-46815 GCF_001313835.1 Polistes canadensis
ACCATATTTTATTAGATTTAAAAGGAATAATAGTAAACGATTCAAATCAAAATATCCCAATTATTCCAATTTTAACTTTACTTATTAATTACTAAATATAGAATCGAAAAAGAAAAACAAAAATAATACAATTTATTATAAATTACCTGACACACACATACACAAACAAATAATCGTTTGCTATAAATAATATTCCTTAAAAAACAAACGAAATAAAAATAAATATACAAACCTTCTTTTTTTATTTTTATATATTTCGTTTATGTTTTACGAATATTATTTATATATATATATATATATATATATATAAATGATTGAAAATAATAAAAGAGAAGACGCCAATGGATTCGCGAGTATGGTAGCAATAATCATCTCGGCGTAATACACGATCGATCTATCCCATCCTGGAAATTGCATTCAAAGACGTGCAAAGGCGTTGCACTATGGTGTGGCACCAGCTACCGTATATATCGCTACTTACACTTCCGTCTCATTTTTTCCCCCTCTCCCTATCCCTCCCCCTCATGCTGCTGTTTCTGTTGCTGTTTCTGTTGCTGTTGATTTTCCTTTTCCTTTTAATATCGTTTCACACTAGTCCTCCTTCTCTTCATTTTCTCATTTTATTTCTCCACCACCTCTTCTTCTTCCTCCTCCTCCTCCTCTTCCTCCTCTTCTCCCCTTTCAACCAGCACTTCTTCTTTTTCTTCTTCTACCAAGAGTACGAGGACTATTACCATCGAGAGAGAAAAGACCTTAGCACAGTTGTTATTGGCGTCCATTAGAGAAACGTGTTTAATCAGAACTCTAAAGTTTCCTCTTGCTGAAACTCTGAATGATAATTGGTTATTCGACGAGTATATATTTGCGTGATGCTTTTGACTAAACCGTTTGGCGGAAATAAAAACCGAGGATTGAGAGAGGATTAGAACGATGATGATGATGATGATGACGATGAGAGGGTTAGGGTGAAGTAAAAAAAAAAAAGAAGAATAAGAAGAGGAAGAAGAGGAAAAGGAAGTATGAGAAGTACAAGGATTGTATCACTAACCTTTTTCCCCCCTCACCACCATTACTATCTCTCTCACTCTCTTTCTTTCTTTCTCTCGTTTTCGTATACATATTGTTTCTCTCTAAAAAAAAAAAAAGAACAAAGAATAGAAAGAAAGAGAGAAAGAGAAAGACTTAAGGGGGTTGTTCCTAGAGTAAACATGTCAAGCACAGTGCCGCCCATTAATTAGAACCCTCCGTTACTCTCTCTCTCTCTCTCTCTCTTTTCGCCCTCTTTAAATGTACAGAAGAAAGAGAGAGAGAGAGAGAGAGAGAGAGGAAGGGAAAAAAAAGAACACATACGTATGCATACGTATACATACGTATGTATGCATCATGTAACCCTCTTTCTCTCTCTCTCTCTCTCTCTCTCTCTTTCTCTCTCTCTGAAACCTCTTCTTCATTCTCCGGATGTATCATGGTAAAATCTATCGAGAGAAGGACCGGGTAAAACCGTGAAAGCGGGTTTTGCTTGTTCAATCAACGACGCGACAAAGGGTTTAATTACTTGTACGAAGTGGTGCGGTACCATTGGCTTTTCATAAATCGTAATAGGTTGCAATACACGGCTTCCCACGCGTCACCTGTCCGAAGATTTTTATCTATGTCAGGGATCATATATATAATATAATTAATAATAATAATAATAATAATAATAATATATGAATGAATAGGAAATATTTTATATGCGTGTAATAAGAGTATATAGATTGATGGAGGATTTCGATTGAAGGTGGAAGAGGTGGAGGATTGGGGGTGGAGGTGGAGGAGGAGGAGGGAAAATTAATGAATGGATTTAACTACGCAACGTGTTCGTTTTTATTGTACTCGAAATTTAACTCGAAAAAAAATCTCTACGTATTCTATATGTGTGTGTGTGTGTAGACAATAAGTCTCGAACTGGTTGGTGAACGAGGGATGCAACAACAAGAACAACAAAATTCTACAATGGTTTAAAAAGAAAAATATATATGCACTGGGTGTTTCATTAAGGTTAGGATTAAATTTATACTATGATTATGTATTACTGAAGTCAATTGGATCGAGAGACAAAAAAAAAATATATATATAATTATATATTCGAATAATTTTGTATAAGAAATGTTGACAAATTTTCTTACCTCTGCAAGATTTACATTCGTCTAATTCTTTTTTTTTTTTTTTCTAATATCTCTCAACTATATTGAAAATAATAGTAAATGCATTTTGATGTTCTGAAAATATCGTATTTTTTATGAAGCAACTCCCTAAAAGTTAGATCAACTGAGAAGTATTGAAAGTCAACTAATATAATTCATTGAGAATTACATAATACATATTTCTTTTTTCTTATAATTATTTATATATTTATTCTTAAAATTTCTATGTATATATTATCCATTTATTTATATTTACATTTGTATGCATTCTTTTCTTTTTTTTTCTCTCTCTTCTTTATATACATATATTTTAATTAATTTATTTATTTACATTTAGATTATCTTTATCTTTCAATATTCACTCTGATAATATAACAATTAGTAATTATCGTAAATGTTTGAATAAACAAATAAAAAAATAAACATATACGATACATTTAATTTGTTTTCACATAATTGACCATCAGTAATCTATAATATAAGTTTGATCCAATCAATCTTTTCAAACACTCTATATATTTCTCTCTCTCTCTCTCTCTCTCTCTCTTTATATATATATAAATTATATAGGAACGTAGATGAAAGTATACTTGGTTCGATCAAAGGGCCTCATCGAACAGAACTAGACTGAAAAGGCAACAAAACGAAAGGTCGATAAGTCGTCGAAAGGGTGGGAAGGTAGGAAGGAAGGAAGAAAAAGGAAAAGGAAAAGGAAAAGGAGAACCGATAAAGGGTAACGTTGGAGGTAGAAGAGAATGAGAGGAAGGATGGGGAGGGAGGAAGGGGGTAGAGGGTAGAGGGTGGAGGGTGGAGGTAGGACGACAATATTAGCCGTTCATTATTCGTCGAGCACCGTAATTACAGTGCCACGAAAGCCCTCTCGTGAAGGCACGCGACCCCATAAGCGACATATGGCGAGCGACGTACGAATGTCACGTATATTATTCGCCTAACTCCTCTCACCTATGTACACGCATACATACGCGTATCATATAAAATCTATTGCTTACATGACGCGTGATGATCAAATCTATTTATTTTTTTCGAGTTTTTTCGAGTTTTTTCTCACACGAACAATCTCATTAACATGGGGAACATTGATAGATGAAAATTTGTATAAAAAAAAAATATTCAAATGTTCGAGTGGGTCTACTTTCTAATTCTCTCTCTACGAGATGTTAAATTAAAATGTTGAAACTTTTGCATTGTTATAATGCAATAGGATACTTTAAATTGAACGTTAGTAGAAAATGAAAAAATTTGATTTCATTTGTTTTGATCGAACACGATTACGGGGGTGGTTGGCGGGGGGTGGTGGTGATGGGCTCTCACGAGAGATGAATAAAAAGATAGAAAAAGATGGAAAGAAAGATAAAATAATACGTACGATTAAATAATAACAAATTATTGTATATATACATATAAGAGAGAGAGAGAGAGAGAGAGAGAGAGAGAGAGAAATAAAAGTGAACGAGAAAGTTTGTCGAGGTGAATGTTAAATTGGATGATTAATTAATATGGTAAAGGAATAAAAAAAAAAAAAAGAAAGTATATGAAGGAAAGTCAAGGAAATAAAAAGAGAGAGAGAGAGAGAGAGAGAGAAAGAATGATAGTAGTAGTTTAAGAATAATATCGAGGCGTCATCGCGAGTTAATGGTCCTGGATGCAAAACAGGCTAAACGATAAAATCCTTCGTACCGTGACGAAGAAAGGAAAGAGAGAGAGAGAAAAAGAAATAGAAAGACACTGAAACAACTAAGGACTACAACTACCAACAACGTCGATAATAAGTAGACGTGGATATAACGCGAAAGACACGAGTCACGGAAAATGAGAAAAGGGATGAAGGAGTAAGAGAGAGAGAGAGAGAGGCTTGGTTTGTTTTGAGTTTAACAACCACCAACGTGGAATAAATTCCTTGGAAGAGGAAAACCCTTTGGACCCTGAAGCGTTACGCTACCTAAAGAGTGAGAGAGAGAGAGAAAGTATGAGTATAGTCATTGCCATAGTCTTCCACGTAGCCGACGGTGTCTTCATTACTTTAATGGAGTGCGAGTAGGATACCCCAGAAGGTGAAAGTAAGAAAGTAAGAGAAAGAGAGAAAGAGAGAGATATATAGGGAAGGAAAAGGGAAAGGGATGGTAAAGAGGCATCGCCTACGCCTCGAAGGATCTTATGAAATCGGCAGGATAATAATCCTGAAGAGAGACGAGACGAAGGGAAAGGGTATGGAAGAAATGACTCAAGTCGAAAGTAAAGTGCTAATAGCAGAAAGGATGAGACTTTAGACTGGAGAAGGGGGTTGGGAGGTGGGGCTGGAGGAGGAGGAGGATTGGTTGCTTCGTTGACTCCTCCACCTTTTCTTCAAATCTTCTCTCTTCCCTATTATTATTATTATTATTCTTTTTCTCTAGTATTTCTCTTCTTGAAAAGATCTCTGATGGATTTGATCCTTCCCATATTCAATGTTTATTATTATTATTATTATTATTATTATATATATTATCCGGACGAGAGATTAAAATAGGGGTGAGGAGACGGGGGTGGGCGTGAATTAATCATTTGTATTTTATTTATCCTTTTTTTCTTTTCATTTTATTATTGATTGAATGTCTTTTTAGTTTACCGAAACTTCTTTTCAAAGAAATTGCATTGATGCACAATTTACAACATTGCATTCTCTGACATTTTTTGAAGTTTAAATGCTAAATTTATAACACGATATAGTATTCTACGCGTAGACAAAAGAGTGTACTTTAATTTAATATAAGTTTCATTAAAATTTATTGACTTTTAGTATAAAAAATATTTACCAAAACTTTTCAAAGAAATAGCAAAGTTGTACAATTTAACAGAATGTATTATTTTCAATGTTGTTTAAATAGTAATTTGATATTCTATAGGATATCAAAATATTATGTTCTTCGATGCCTAAGAAATATTCTGTAAAAAGTTTTATTCCCGACTTTGCATTGATAACAATGCCGAGGAATTACTAGTAATGATTGATTTCCAGCTTTGACGGTAACATATATAAAGAATAAATAAAAATAATGATAAGAAAAGGAAAAAAAAAAGGGGAAAAAAAAGGACAAAAATGTTGAGAAACGAATAAAATTCGATGAAAAGATGCGTGTAAAACGGAAATACACACGAGCTTTTTCCGTTGGGATGATGATTAACACTCAGGGGTATAGTAAGGAAAAACTACCGATAGGACTATCTGTCGGTGACATATTGTTGGAATCGTTCTTCCCCTCTTAGAAAATCGAGATCCCTTTTCTTCCCTTCCCATATTCTCTCTCTCTCTCTCTCTCTCTTTATCTTTGATTTTCTCATTCTTAGACCAAGACGTCTATCTCTGGTTTCCTCTCGCGAGCTGCCATTTCGTTGACAGGGTTCTTCTTCTCAACCAAAATCGTCTCCATTCGGATTCAAATGAGGCCTCCTCTCGTTCGCACCCATGCCACGCGTCATATAACCCATAAGGCACTTTTGGATAGTGGTAAATCGAGCTTTCCCAAATCGTCCCACAGGATTGATGAGAACTTTGAAAATCGTGCATTCACCTATTTCCAACTTTCTTTTATCCTGTCCCTTTTATGTTAAAAAGTTTTCAAGAAAACAGTGGAGAAAAAGGAAGATAAAAATAAAGAAAGAAAAAGCGATTTACGAGATTTCTTTAACCACTTGCTATGGAAAACCGTGTCAGGCACGTGTAATACATTTTTTTTTTGGGGTCAGTGCTGCAAGTGGTTCATATTTTCAAAGAGGGATTCGTTTAAAAAACAATTGGAAAAATATTGGAAAACCGGAAAGAATGAAAGTACACTCTTATGGTGGGGGGTGGAAGGGAAGAGAAGAAAAGAATACGAATGGGGGGAGCTGATATCTTTTCGGCTAATTAAAACCATCATAAAATGTTTATAATTCCACTGCGAATACTGGATAATATAATGACTCATATATACATACATATATATATATCTTTCTCTCTTTCTCTCTTTAACTTTTTCATTCATTCCACGTTCTTGTTTTTATTTGAGTACTTTTACCACCGGCTTTTTGGACCCGGAATAACCAACAGTATTTCGTCCTAGTAGCGCCGCTAATGAATATCTAACGCGAGCAACGGTCCTTTTCACGAGCTCATAAAACTTGGACAGGGAAAGAAGGAGAAAGGAAGAAGGAAAAAACAAAAACAAAACAAAAAAGAGGGAATGGTCTGGTTGTAGTGAACGATGTTTTAACGAGATAGAGAAAAGTCGACCGGAAGAGGACCAAAACTGGACATACTATAGTATTTTTAATCCTCGTTTGTTCGTGATAAGTTAAAGCCATCCTTTTTTGAAGGAGGGTGGGTGAGATTTTTAGATCTGAACTGAATAAAATAAATAAAAAGTAAAAGAAAAGGACAGAATCAAACAGAAAGAAAAAGGACTGGTCTGAATAATTAACTGAATTTCCGGTTAAATTGAAATAGTCGGGCAAAGTTAAAGGAAGGAAACACTTAGGGTGGTCTTGTTCACGAACAAAAAGAAAACTAAAGAATTAAAGAATGAGATAGGAATAGTATTATAAGCAAGGACGTTCTCTAAGATCACAGCAAAAGCAGTAACAGCAGTAGTAGTAGTAACAGTAACAGCAGTAGCATCATCATCCCAGTGAAACGAAGAAAGAGTTTTCATTGGAGAGAACAGGCAACCCGGTTAGGTACGGTAACGGATCAGAGCTAAGTACGTACTTAGTAAACCCCAAGCGAAGCCTGAGGCGTCTTAATCACGTAATTGCTCGCGAAATCCTGTACCCTGTGTATCTGCCATCCCTTTTACCCACTCACCAATCTCTCCCTCTCTCTCTTTCTCATTCTCTTTGCATCTATATACCTATCTATCTATCTATCTATCTTTCTCGTACTTAGAAACGATCCGTTATACCACAAACCACCTCTCTCTCTCTCTCTCTCTCTCACATTCTCTTTCTATACATAGAAACCAGGCTGAAACTACAAAGTGGGCGCAAACGGCTTCAGGCTCCTCGATATCTTCTTATTTATTCATTCGTCGTTTCGTGCCTTGGCAATCGAAAATTACTCGGTCGAGGAAGTAACCACCCCCTCCCCCCATCCCCCTTCATCACATTCTGGATACAGAGGGGATGGAAAGAAGAAGATCCAACCATCACTAATACCAATACCATTACCACTATCACTCTGTGCACAGGAAAATATATATATGTGTGTATGTATTACTTGACTTTGAAGAAAAAGGGAGGAGGATAAACTGTGTGGAGAGAGATAGAAAGATGAGGGAGAGAGAGAGAGGGAGGGAGGGGGGGGCTTTTCGATGTACAAATTTCATTGAGGATTTTCTTTGAACGGTAGTAATACGATTTTGTTTAATGCTTTTTATGTATTTCTTCTTTTTACTCGTGTGTAAAGAGTGAAGTTGAATTAATGGAATAATCTTGTTAATATGTAATACGTTTTAATAGTATTCGATCGTTTTAAACGTATCCGTCTATTAACGCTCGTTAACTCGCTACTGTTTTTTAAAAGATTCATTTGGAAATTAAACCGAATCCGTTCTCTCCTTTTTTGTTTCTTTTGATTAATTATTTTTTATTTAAATAGTATAATATATTTTTAATTTTTCTAATTTAAGTTATTACGTATTCGTGTGATTGATATTGTGTTTAAAGGTTTTACTTTTATATATCGTACAAATTGTTAAATGTATTATTTTATTTATTAGGAAAAATATAGAAATAAACAAAATTGAACGAACAAATGAATAAGTAAGATAGTTAATCCTAGAACTATAAATTTATTTTTTTAACCCCCAAACTATAAACTGGGGTATATATTTTACCCCAAGGGTTTGTTTAGTCCTAAAAACTGTTCTGATAGTAATAATCTAACTTTTGAGTATATGAATTTGTTTGTTTTTTTTTCATACCAAAAAGAATGATGAAAAGCTAATTCAATTTTACTAAAGTTTAATCGATAAAAGATCAATTTAAATAAATTAAAGTACTGAAAAACGATCAAATCTTCATTTAATTTAAGTTTAATTTAAGTTAGAGTAGTTCTAGGGTTAATGAAGAAAAAAATCTTATTGTTAATGCGAATCTCGAATGTCGTAAAATCCAACAAAATTTTTGTTAAACATATTATTGGAAAATAATATTACGAAATAACGAGAGTTTGATAAGAATATAAATGAAAAGAAAAAAAAGAAATAAACAAAAAATATATTAAACGAACGAATGAATAAATGAATAAAAATAAGTATTAATATATTAATTAATGACGACGCAAAATCTTAATTACGAATCTCTCTCGAATGTCGTTAAAAATCGAATAAAAATTTTCTTCGTAAATAGGGGCGAGAAAAAGGGAACAATTTGTTCTCTGATCGAAGAATAGTGGACACACGATTTCACCCTAAATATTCGGACTCGTTGTTGTTCGTGTATGGTTCTTCTTCATTCCCCTTTCTTTCTTATGTGTGCGATAGTAGAAATCGTATGAAATATAACCGAATCAAATCGGAAGTCACGGGAGGCATTACGTTCCTTAATCCAGTGCAGAACGGAGGTTAATTTCTTCCGGCTTTTTCCAAAATGTTCATCGATATCTCATGTTGATGATCCCATAAACGTTAATGCCTGTCAACTATTCAACTAGGTTTGATTCTTAATATACGTTGAGAACAATAGAACTCAAAATTATCGGTTAAACTATAAACCAATTTAACTTGTGGGATCGTAATCGGGAAAAGAAAGAAAGAAAGAAAAAAAAAAGGAAAAGGGGGAAAAAAAAATTGGAAAAATTTCTGTCTCTAACTCGTTTAACGAGAAACGTTTCCAGATGGGGAAGCCTTTTAATTATTTGTTTTTCTCTCTATATGTCTTTCTTTCTCCTCCCCTTTTTTGTTTTTTATTCTTTTAGCGTAAAAGGGGAATTAATTCTTACGTAATTAGCAAAAAAAAAATTCGTATTTGAAAATGCATTACCTGCATTGAGGTAGTATCGGGTTAGATCCGGGATTCATTCGAGAAATAATGTTTCCTGGAAACTTGTTAAGCTCGTTCGATTATTTTTTTTGTTCTTTCTTCTTCTCATTCTGTTTCCTTTCTTGTTTTTGCTTTTTTTTTATTTGTATTTTTATATTTTTTCTTTTCTACGCTTTTCTGCTTTTATCTATGTTTTATTATTTCTTTTTTTTTTCTCATTTATTCGAATTCAAACGAACGGCAGGCAAATAATCGTTACTTCGTAATTACTCGATAATTGCCTTCGAGGAAGTGGATTCGCGTAAACGAGAGAGTAAGAGAGAGAGAGAGATGAGAGAGAGAGAGAGAGAGAGTAGCTTAATGGATAGGAAAATAATATGCATGGGAATATAAATTATCGAAGGAAATAATAAACGATCTTAAGATACTCTTTCTCTCTCTCTCTCTCTCTCTCTTATTTTATTTTTTCTTTATTTCTACATTTTCAAACAGAATGTGTATATGTATATACACACACGAAATACGATTATATTAGTTTTCTCGCAAAACACTAGCTGGCGACACCGAACGAGAAGGTGTACTTCAAATTACCCGCCACACCTGTGCGTGAACTTTTGTTATAATATAATTATTAATAATTAATAATAACACGTTTTCTATTTTATGCTATTTTAAACATAAAATAGAACATTTAAAAAATCATATTCTCGTTGGAAAACATTCGACAATTTATTCCAACCCCTTAAAAGAAAATAAATTGTGTAATACAAAAAATGTGAAATAAATTGAATAATACAAAATAATAATAATAATACTAATAATAATAATACGCCGAAATAGAAATTGGGAAAAATAGGGAAAAATACGAAATATCAAAGAAGAAAATAAAGAAGAAAATAAAGAAAAAAGAAAAAGGAATTAAGGAAGAAGCAAGCACGCGTTGTTCAACGGCGCTTGGTAAAAATAAATGTAACCGAGGAAATCGACGATATTCCTTGGGTTGTTCACAAAAAAAAAAAAAAAAAGATGCCGAGGAGGCCTTATGTCCCAATGGCTTTAACGTTATTTCCGACCGAGATTTGCTCGAAATTTGCTTCCGTGCCGGGACCAGAAGCCCATAAATATGTAATACCACCTCCCACATTGCGAATATTTATTTCTCTCTCTCTCTCTCTCTCTTTCATACACACACACACATATATTTTTCTATCGTCTCTTTCCACCTACCCCTACTACTTTTCTCTTACCCTACACACGGTGACTCTTGCAACAACCCCTTACGTGTTTTTGCAGGAACGGGTAGTAGCTCGCGGCAATACAAGGGGAAACGCGGTAAATCATTTGTCCCGAAAGAAAACACAATGCAATATCCCGGCTCGAGACGCCACCGTGTATATATATATATATATATATATTTCTCTCTCTCTCTTTCTCTCTCTTTTACGTTTTCTTTTTCTCTTTCTTTCTTTTCTATCCTTTCGGGTGGAATCGCGCGAGTCATAAGTCAACCCCTTATATTGCCAAAAATACTTTAAAGTGCCACTCGGCTCCTTGTGCTTTCATTTTCTTTCTCTCTTTCTCTCTCTCTCTCTCTCTCTCTTTCTTTCTATTTCTTTCTCTTTCTTTCTATTTCTTTCTTGCTTTCTTTCTGTTTGCTAAGTTCTTTCTTTTTCCTTTTTTTTTAAAAAAAGAAATGAAAGAAAGAGAAAGGGATACATATTCTCTATCTCTCTTTCTCTCTCTTTTGGTGTCTCTTAGAAGCTAAGACATGTTTTATCGCAGCAGTTAAATGCTTAGAAAGGAATGACATTTTTCGGATACACACACACACACACCGTGGGAAGGAATAATAAAGGAAGGAAGGAAGGAAAGAAAGTTAGTCTCGTACATGAGTATAACTAACACATATTTATTTCTTTGTAGCTTTTGCAAAAAAGTAAAGGAAAAAAAAGGTAAATTCTTCTTTATCATTCGTCTATTAGGATTGGATTTTTAGCTTTTTACAATATACGATTATAAGTATAATAATCTTTGAAACGTAGCCAGTGAGTAAGTGAGTGAATGCATACGTACGTGTGTGTGTATTTATTATAAGAAAATACGTCGAATAATATTTATATCGAAAAAGGATAGAAAAAATCCTTCGAGAGATTAGAAGAAAACAAAAAAGAAAAAGAAAAAAAAAGGGGGTGCATTAGTAAAAGCTTTTTCTTTTTATTTATTTCTCTCTCTCTCTCTCTCTCACTCTCTATTCTCTCCCCCCTTCATCCCCTTTTTGTAAGCACGAGCAAGCAGCAGGAAACACGACATATTTCTACTCGGTGGTTATCGAAAAAAAAAAAAAGAAAAAAAAAAAAGAAGTGAAAGATAAAAAGAAAGGAAAAGTAGTGGGGTGGAGGTGGTGATCGAGGGTGGCGGTAGGGAGGGATCGGTGGGTGGGGGTGGTGGGTCAGGAGTAAAGAAGAAAATAGAAAAAAAGGGAAAAAGAAAGAAATAGAGGAAAAAAAAAAAGAAAGAAAGAAAGGACACGGTAAACCGCGATCCCGAAAGCATTTCTCGACGTAACCTAAAATAATGCCCGACAGAATCGAACAAAAGCATGAAATATGGACCTAACCGACGACCATAAGTCTCTCTCGCTCTTGTAACTTATGATACACTTCCTTTTCTCCACATATGTGTGGAAAAGAAAGGAATGGAAGGAGAAGAGTGAAAGTATATAGATAGGGGTAGGGGAAGGGGGTAGGGCTAGTAGAGGGTGGGGTGGTGGTAAACTGGAAGGGTAAGTGGGTGGGGGGTGAAGAAAGAGATTGTATTAAAGGAACGAGACACGTTAACGTGCGTGAGACTACCATAGTAATTTAGCAATTCGGTTCATTCCTTCTCTTTCTCTCTCTTTTTCTATTTTTCTCTTTTTCTTTCTTTTTGTTTTCTCAGACTAGTTTTATGTTTTTTTGTCGAAGAACTAGACGAGTATCGTCTTCCTAAAATCGATCGAAGAAATGACAAATATATATATTGTATAGATATAAATAGATATACTATGTAGGTTACTATTATATTATGTATCATATATATAGATTAYCAAATATATATGTATATATGTATATTAGAAAATTCGTACGTTTTTTAATTAATATTTCCAAAGTAAATTTGACAAAAACAATTTATTATTAATGCAGTTTTAAAAGTAAAGTTTAAACACAATAATTACATTAACTTTTTGTTCATCCTAATATATGTTACATATAAATAGATATATCACATGTAGGTTAC
>NW_014569779.1:47446-48373 GCF_001313835.1 Polistes canadensis
AACTTTTTGTTCATCCTAATATATGTTACATATAAATAGATATATCACATGTAGGTTACCATTATACCATGTACTATACATATAGATTACCAAATATATATGTATATATGCATATTAGAAAATTCGTACGTTTTTTAATTATTATTTCTAAAGTAAATTTGACAAAAACAATTTATTATTAATGCAGTTTTAAAAGTAAAGTTTCAACAGAATAAACTCACGAACTTTTTGTTCACCCTAATATATGTTACATATAAATAGATATATCACATGTAGGTTACTGTTATACCATGTACCATATATATATATATATATATACCATAGGTATATATATATTACAAATTTCGTGCGTTTTTTAATTAATATTTCCAAAGTAAAGTTTTTCAATCCAATAAATGCACGAACTTTTGGTTCACCTTAATATATATTACATATAAAAAGATATACCATATATATATATACACTTAAAGTAGTAGTAGTAGTAGTAATAGAACAAGAAACAACCAAAATTAACGATAGGGAGCCTCTTCCTATTTTTCGAATACGTTACATATCTACGTATAGTTATTTCGTTTGCATCGAATCGAAAGAAATAATTCACGGTTACATTCTCAGAATGGGGAAGGGGGAGGGCTACCAACTTTGTAGACGATGACAGAATAAGGGAGTACTCGCGGTTAGTTAGTTTCTGACAGTAATTTAGTCATTGAGATAACGTTTAGAAATAATACGTCGATCAAATTCGGCAATCTTTGTATTAAATATTTATCTAACGATATCCATTCTATAATACAGTATTGTAAGAGAAAGAATAAAAAGGAAAAGACAAAAACAAAAAAAGAAAGAGAAAACATTATTGTTATCAAATTTGTTCTATAGAAAAAGAAGAGAGAGAGAGAGAGAGAGAGAGAGAGAGAGAGAGAGAGA
>NW_014569779.1:49099-68528 GCF_001313835.1 Polistes canadensis
TATGTAACAATATTTGAATAAATTAATTCCTTTTTTACTAATTGTTAACGGGGGTGTGATGGAAGAAAATAAATGACAGGAAAAGAAAAAGGTAAAACATAATAATTCTACCTTTAAAAAATCAAATTAAAATCTAAATCTAAATATAAATATAAATAAACAACGAGAGGTGCAAAGTTACAGAGAAAAAAAACAGTTTCTTATTACATCCAAGTATCGTCATCCAAAAACTTCACTTCCTAGTGTAACATCGTATTAGTTTATATTACGAACAATGCAATTTACTCGTTCGAAGACCAAAGAAAGATACTCAAAATGGCTTTAGCAAACTCAGAGAATAATACTAAGGTTTAGGTGTTCGGTATATTCGGGGATAAGTTTATTCGTGAAACATACCGCGTCCGATGTTCTTCCACAATCACTATAAGATACCCACCCCCTCACCCTCTGTACTTTATCCTTCTCTCTCTCACTCACTCTCTCTTTTATTCACACACTTACACGTACACATAGACATTGACAAACTTAAGGAAAGACAGTGCAGCCATTTCCGCATCCCGGTTCGGCTAGGAAACAAGCAAGTCCACGGAATTAATTGCAACGACCGTGTCTTAATTGATAACGAACGGGCATTAAGATTTCGCGTAATGTCTTTACCCCCATAGACTAAGGTACTTCGAATAGAATGAGAATAAGAAGAAGAAGAAGAGAGAGAAAGATAAAACATGGCCGACGCCAAGGATCCCAGACACACACACACAATTCCAAAACTAGAATGAGAATCTTAAGGATAATAGAAGAGGTGAAATAATGTTGAGAACAAGGATAAGACACTTCGTATTTGCATTAGCTAGCTAGCTAGCTAGCTATTCGTTTGACCCTAAAAACTGTCTGAATAATTGTACCAATGGTTGTGCTCGTAAAACCTGAGCAATATCGCAACGAGGATCACACTGGAAATCCGAAATATTCTTTTTTCCAGTCTGCTTACTCTCGAATGTTGAAAATAAAAAGGTATATATGAAGTGTGTTTGAAAAATGTAAATATGTTAGAGATCGTATACGAAATTAATGTTACTTCGACGGTTTTTCTTTTTCTTTTTCTTTATTTTGATTTGTTGTTTTTATTTCTCGTCTGATTGCGTGACTAAACTCGAGACGAAAACTATTAAACTTGTGTAACGTAGAAAAATTTCAATAGACTTTTCTAACCTTATCGATTAATCGTCTGATATATTTAATGTCTTTTTATTGCGATTAAAATAAGTATAATGATTTGTTGTTCTAAGTTAGATAGGTCAATATTCTCGTGTTCTTTCCAAAAATTTGCCATCATTTTTATATATTTCTTTTTTTTATTGTATATGTATCTTTTTAATTAAAATCATAAGTTTAATAATATCTCAAATTTGTCTGTTACCTAATTGAAAATAATTCTTTCACAATATTATTTCGAATATTTTTTTTTATAATTATTATAACACATATATTATTTTATTCTATTAATTTATTAATATATAAATTATTNTATATAAATTATTTAATATATTTATGATTATTAATATATAATCATATTATTTAATATATATTATTTTTCGTGAAATTGAAATATTTATTCTATCAAAAAATATTATTCGTATTTAAATATCTAACACAATGGCAAATAAATAAATAAAATAAAAAATATATATACAAATATATTTTTTATTCGCAGTATTTATTTTATAATTCGCATTGGAGATAAGGAAAAAAAGTAAATCTAAAATCTATAAGTTAAATTATTCAGACCAAAAAAATTCGTTTGACACGTTGCATCGGACTTCACATAAGATTATCAACAAAATATTGTTATATAGATGTAGAAATATAAAAAATAAAATAGAATACTCTAAAAAGATAGAGTAGATATAATAAACTCACTTGAAATTTCTTATACGATTTCCGGATACACTTTTGGTAGTATATACTGTAAAAAGTAAAATCGTAAAAAAGGTATTTCATATATCGTTGAATTGTGAGTCTGATGAACGTCCAAGGAAATAAGAAGAAAGTACATATAAAAAGAAGAAAAGGGAATATACGTGGATTGAAAAAGGGTCGATTTCTTTTCGTTTCTCGCATGTCCAACGATGATGGTCGGACAACCAACAGTTACATACATGACGAATAATACCCCACTGCACAATGTATCGGATTTTACGAGTAACTCAGCTAAGAACAAAAAAAAAAACAAAAAGAAAGAAAAGGTAAAGGTAAAGGGGGAAAAAGAAGGAAAGGTGACGGGGTATACCGTACGCGAGAATTTTCATTGGTCGAAAGAGTAAAAGAAAATAATAAAACGAAAAATAGAAAGAGAAAGAAAATGGAGGGTGGGGAGGAAGAAAGGGGGGAAAATAAGCGTTGGAAGGCACTCAGATTTTATTACGTTATTTTGTTAATGCACTCGGTAGGGCTCGTCCACCACCACCCCCAAGTCGCGAGTGTAAGAGAGACTTTTTGCTCAAACGAAAAATATTATGTCCCTCGGTCAGAAAACGGGCTATGAAACCTCTTTATGCTTTTTCCTTCTTCCATCGAATCCAATGTTGTTTCTACGTTCGTGAAATTTCATCTACCTATATCATCCTACTACCCAAGTTGCGTTCTTACACTAAAGGAAAAATAATATAAGTATCGTTCCTTTTCTATCCTTACGAGAAGTTTTTAGTGAACTGGGGAAAAACAGGAAAGAAGAGTGTGTGTGTGTGAGTGAGATGGGTGAAAGGGGGCAAGGGGAAGGGGAAAGAAACTTAATAATGAAGAAGAAGAAACCATACCGACGACAATAAGACACTGATAAGGGAAAATCGTGTTTCCTATGGGAAAAGGCCAAGCTTATAAACGGTTTAAGCCAATGGAAAGTGATATCAACGAACCACTAGTCGTAACCAGTTGACTCACGTACTTACACCATACTTTCTTTACATTTATTCCTTGTCTTTTTCGTTCTACGTGCACGCGATGATTCCTATTTCTTTTTCTCTTTTTTTGCCTTATCTAAACGCGATGATTGATTTTTATTAAAGAGAAACATTCAATCGATAAACAATGTATGGGTGTATCGAATAATACGACTCTCGTGATAAGTTTTATTTTTTAATGAATTCTGTAAGAAAATTTTTGATTAAAAAAAACAAAATGTAATATTAGGTTTAACTGAAAAATTAATATTACAGGTAGCGGTCCTACACAACATGGGATCCTATAATAAAATTTTCATACAACACATGGATAACACAATGATTGTTTAACATATTTTACAAAATTAAATTACCTCAAAATAATGACGCGAAGTAATAATGAATTTTAAGTCTCGTATAACAACACTTATGCATTTTTTTAGGAACCTATCTACCGTGTTATAGTAGGAACAAGAACTTTTGGGGTTCATCCTAATAAATAATAATGTTTCATAAATTTAAGAATTATAATCAAGAAAAAGAGCAAGTAAGCAAGTAAGCATAATTCGAATGAATGATACTACGATAAAAGAAGTAAAAAGGAAAAAAAAAGAAATAATGCATACACACAGATACACACACACACGAAGTGTTCCAGGAAAGTGATTATTATATGTAGTAAGTTAAGTTCAGTTTCAAGAGACCGTTATGTAGGAGAAGATTTATTATTTGCTCGTCGTAATCGTTGCTATGCACGATCCTCCTCCACCTCCTCCACCTCTTCCTCCTCTTTCTCATTCTCCTCCTCACGTGCAAACTCAACGCCAGGAGCAGCAGCAGTTGTAGTAGACGGTCAAAAAGTTAATAGTGCATTAGCCGAAGAATGTGCTCTCCTTATATACCGAAAAAAAACTGACTGCATTCACGAGTATACATTTATGCGAATGGTTTTTTCTTCTTTTTTTTTTTAAGCTTTACAACAGCCCGTTTAAGACCATATTTAACTATACAGTCTTGTCGTTTTAGAAGGGCAACCCTTCTCACAGTTATACGTATGTAATAATATTTTTCGCATCTCTCTCTCTCTCTCTCTCTGTGCTGTGTCAATAAATACGCGCCAGAAGAGAGATCATTTTTTTTTTTACGGTGGTAATAATTTCCGTCGCACACCGTAAATCAAAGAACGGGACGGGATGTGTGAAAGGGTTACACCCGTGTATTTTTTTTTTTCTTTTCTTCCATTTCTTTCTTTTTCACTTGGAAACCGCGAGAAAAGGGCCGCCGACAAGGTCGTGGATGTTAAAAGGACCTTTAACGTCGAACCTTCCTTCCATTTTTTTTTTTTTTTTCTCTTCTTTCAATACGCGTAAAACGTGTACAACCATAAAAATATAAAGTCTACTATTTTTTTTCGTTAGGCCACCAAATTCCTTTCGTGGAATGGAATAATAAAATTCTTACTGTTTCAAAAATAAATGATTATAGTAATGCAGTTTCAATAGTTTCTACGTTCGTTCAACTTTAAACGGGATTTGTTCGATTATTTTTCTTACCTTGATGACGAATTCTAACATTCCTAAAGAAGTACGCGTTTTATCGATCTACTTTATAAGAGAGTCCACGTATTATAGGTAAAAAGCATTATATAGTACGTATATTAACGTGTTTATGTAGATTAATAGTAGTAGTAGTAGTAGTCTCTTGGTAAATTCCTTTTCCTGAGTCACGGGAAGTACCAACGAGTCTTTTTTACATTATTTAACGTGCTTTTATTTCTAAGCAGTCACGCGAGAAAACCTATTCCAACAATTCTATGAGGTGTCGCCATCAATCTTTATAATGTTTTCAACGAGTGTCATTCAACGTTGCATTAAATAATAATTATTATTATTCTCGTTGGACAAATGCAAAACAAATTAAAATATTGATTAAATGCATCCTTTATATTAATTTAATAGATTTCTATATATATACATTCGTACAATTTTTTTTTATATTTAACTTATCGATGAAAAACCAAAACAAAAAGGAAAAGAATAAAAAAATAATGAAAATATACGACACAAATTTGTGAACATTTGTTGAATCACGGTAGTATAATTTTAATCATGTACTGTATGTATATATATATATATATACATTTATAAATTTATTAATTTAATATACGGATATATTGTGATAAGGAAAAATGTTGTTTCATCGAATGAACAAGTAGACGTGTTAAAGTTATAAATCATCGAATCTAACAATTGGATATGCTTTTTGAGTCGCGAAAAAATACATCAGTCACGTAACACGTATATATACATATATATACAGCTACGAATAGTAATATCATCCCCCTCCCCCTGCTCCCACAAAATACGATGCAACAACGGTGTTATACCAGCAGAACTTTAACATGGTTTTAGGTGAAGCTCGACTAATGGTTTTTCGACGAGCACCAAATAAACTATCATGAAAGATAATTCGACAACCGTGAAGAGCACGTGTCTGGATCGTTAAGGGAAATGTCATTTGTACCTGTATAAAAGACAACTACATCTAAAGGCATGACATCTACGAGGATCATTAGATTTACATGCATATATACATACATACATATATACACCCATACTATTACTATGCAACCAGTAATCGTTGCAACGTCGAACGACACATCGCGTCTATGGGGAAAGACGATACATCATAATTCAGGGTAAAGCTACTACCCTGGAATCAACCTTCTACCTCCCTCCCTTCTTCCACCTCTTTCATCCCCTTACTATTCTAACATCCCACAATTCTTGGGTGAATATCGATGCAAGTCTGGAAAACACGCGATTATTTCAACGAAACTTTACCTATGGAAACATAGTACATACGATGAAAATCTATCACGTATTTTCCAATGTCTATAAAATATAAATGTGCACGTATTTAAAAAAAGAAAAAAAAGATATAATAAAATACTTATTGAAAAATTATAATATATTTTTTTTGTTTAATATCGGTATTATATAAAAGTATTGTTTCAGAGCTACGTAGAGAAAAAGTAATATCGGTTGGTTGATAATAATAAAACGTAAAATAGTCATAGCACCTTCAGAACTCGCAAAATCCTGGCTTTTTTTATACTCTCTTCCGTTTTCATTTTACGTATTACGACGCATTTCCCGTCCAATCGGGTAAGGAAAAGTATACCTGACTTTGCCTTATGAAATGTATTATACCAATAACCCGAATATAACGCGAGAGAATACGAATAAGCGGTAAGTTTCTATGAGAAACTGTGATCATGTTTTAAAATTGAAACGTTAGTATACTGCTAAAACGTTGCTTGAATTTCCACAAAATTCGACATGATTTTCTTTTCTCGTCTATGTTCTAATATTGTTGTTTATACAGGGTATCTCACATAACTCTAATCACGATTTTTCAAATATTTGCGATAATCTGACGAAAAAATACTTTAGACAAAAGTTGATCTGTTTTTTTAATGATTTTTATATTAAATTAAAGTATACTCTTTTATCTACGCGTAGAATACCTTATTGAATTATAAATCGATCTGCATAGGTTCATAAAATGTCAAAGAATGCAATGCTGTAAATTGTGCATCTTTGCAATTTCTGTTTGAAAAGTTTCGGTAAATATATTTTATACGATAATTTTTTATACGAAATATTTTTTATTTTTTATATTTTTAACGAACTTATATTCATTATTTAGTATTTTACAAAATGAAAAAGAAAACGTTTGTATTTTCAACACAGGAAAAAAAAAACTTTTTATTGGTAAAAAGTTAATTATTTTTTAAACTTAATTTTTACTATAATTTATTAATGGAAAAAAGTCAATAAGAATTAATATAAAAGTCTGAAAATAATTATTCGAAGATAATGACAATAATAAAAAAAAAAAAAATGATTAAATTAATTTTAATATTTTTCCGCACATCGTCGTAGGACTGAAAAGAAACATGTTATTGTGCGGTGCTTCTTTGAGTGAAACAGCTTTTATGATTTCTTGAGACATAACTCCGCCAATTATGGCACAAACTGGACTAATTTGGCCATACAAATTTTCCCTGAAAATTAAAATCAAATAATATATAACGAGAAATGAATTTATAGTATGTTTATAGTTTTAAATGAATAAATTAAAGGATACGTACTTTGACAAATATTTGACTAAATCTTGTAATTCATATTTGTCTGCAATCTCTTTCATTTCCTCGTGCAATTTTTCGGAATTTCTTTCACTAGGTAAAGGATCCCTGTTATGTTTCTCACGATAATGCAGCATTGCTATAAAATTGAACAACAAATGAAAATATCAAAAATTTCAAAATAATCATTAAAAAAGAAAAGATACTTACTCATCAATCCATAATACATTACTGCATCATGTGTAGGAACAAGACTTTTATCCAAATCTATGATAGATTCAAAAGGGACAAATGTATCCTTGCGCTTTTCAGTAACAACTATTTTTTCAATTCGATCTTTGGTTGGACTATCTTCGGTAACAGATACTGACTTAGTTTGTACAACTTCCCTAAAAAACATAGCTCTGCATTGATATTGAATTATAGAAACATTTTATCTCCAGTAAAGAAAATAACTAACTCGATATATTCATGTTCCATCAAATCTGCGAAAGTATATCCAAAAGAACCCCAAACATCTCCAGCAAAGAATTTTACATTATGCTCCCTGCATATCTTATTAATTCTTTTTAATTGAGTAATAGTACACTGTATAGCACAAATGACATTGAAATTACTGAAATATTCATCCGGCTTATCATCCACATTAGTAGTATCTGCCTTAACGACAACCATAGGATTCAAATTCTGTGCTCTTTGCAAAGATACTTCTGCTCTCTGTAAAAATACATAATAGTATATAAAGAAAATGTTTAATTGTATCAAATGAATTGTCATAAAACTACTTACATTTTTACCTAGTTGATCACGAGGTAAAAAAAACTGTGCACAGGTATCTTCTATTGTCATATTCCTATGATCTAAAATAGTTACTGTTTTAACACCCACCAATATTATATTTTTAGCAATCTCAGAAGAAAATCCATTCATTCCGATAATCAAAACTTTTGCTGATCTTAATCTGCAAACAAATAATTACATTTATGTGATTAATTATATAGATATTATTTATAAAATTTAAACATTTTTTTAATAAATATATTTCCTAATATTAAATAATACTTGTTCTATTCTATATTATGGTATATATGCATGGTTAAAATATTTATAAACATTTATTACAAATATTAAATAAATATATTACCATGAAATTCTGAATATGTTCAAACGCCGGTTACCATTTATAGGTTATAATAATTATATTTACCGTCTCTGTGATTCCACACCCCATAAGCGAATTTGCCGATCGTATAATTCAGCCTCGGCATCTGTTAATTCTATTACATTATTTTTATTCTCAGTCATGATTCAAATAAAAATAAAATTATCAATAAGAAAAGCAAATAGTTTGTATAAAGAATACTAATAGTGTTACTAAACACACACAATTCAGTGGTGTCAACATAATAATTTTCCCGCTTTAAATATCAAATCTAGTAATAATTAATGCAATTTTTTTTATAGGTTATATTGTCCATATTTTTACGAAAAAACATAATAAACGTGTGAAAAAAAATCGACATTAAATATAATTTAACATAATTTATATTATAAAATTAATAATTTGATTTTGCTGCTTAATCATTAGGCTTTATAAAATATATGAAACGATATAGTTTAACTTTATTCAGTAATAATAATAATAATATGCAACACAAAATTATCTATATAGAAATACCAAATTTTAAGTTGGTAGTACTGGATTAAGTAATTGCGGGGGTGTTTACAGTTCACAGTTAGTGATTGTTTTCCTTACGAATAATATATTATTTTGAAAGGATTATATAAAACAATGTGCGGTAAATTTAATAAAGCACACGTTAACCGATCAAGATTAAATTATAATCAATTAAATCATTGTTAACGATAGTATGAATAGATTAAAAATTTCATCTAAGAGAATTAGGTTAACCACGAAGAATCACAACATGACGTTTCAACGATCTATCATCTAAGTATTGTATATATATATATGTATTATCAGTGTATGTACACATCAAAAACGAAAATATTGAAATTATTTCTATTTTATATAATTAATAAGCGTAAGTGTTTTAATTCATATGTATTTTTTTTTTTTCTTTTTTAAACTATTTCTATTTCACGTAGTATACCTATTTTATTAATGTTAATGTAGAATGATTTATTCGGCTTGTATTAAACTCCTTTTTCCATTGATAACAATTTTATTATCAATTTGATATTTGATGCCATTTAAAATGATCGGTTTAGAAAAACTTTACCATTTTCACAACAATTCATTTTTAAATAAACATATACTAATGTTTTAAGATTTCATATTTGTTGATAAAATAGATTGTAAAAAAATTATATTGATAAAAAGAATTCCTATTTATAGAGAATATAAAATTTATATTAAAATTAGATTTGATATTATAGATGACTAAATTAGGTGTAAAAATGTTTATCGTGAAATGATTCCTGATAAACAAACACGTACATATATTTCTAGAGATTATCTTTAACCATTTGACCTGAACGTTGCGAAAGTTGACCTTAAAGTAATAAGCAACACTCGCTTTAACATCGAACTGCATTGACCTCTTATAATTTTTTAATATAATTATGTGTTTATTATAATAACCAAATTTAATTAATTAAAATGAACGTTTTATAACATGTTATATATTTAAGTTCGTATAATACAAGATTTTTCATTTTTAGCATGAAAAATGAATCTACTCGAAGAAGAATGCATTGAAAAGGTTTTTATATACAAATTTCCAACATGTACAACAAAGGAAGAATACGTATTAGAAATACCTTTGAAAATTCCATATCAAGGTTCTATCAAAGAGTTAACGTATAGAATTATGTCATCGTTTAAATTACCATGCTACGTTGAGTCAGATTTAATGGAAACTATACAGCGTACTATTAAAGAATTAACTTTACAATACTACGATGAAAAGTCAGAGAAAGTTATAGATGCTACGAAGAAAGGTGATCTGAATATAGAAGATATTATTAAAAACTTGGAAAAGATATATAAACAAAAAACAGTAGAATATGCTGATCCGATAGGAACAACCGATGAAGAATTATTTGCGACAGCTTATCATAGATTAGTACACTCGCCATCCTTAGAACCAATTCTACAAGCGGAACATAAATATGGTAGAGATGTTACAGAAGTCATTCAAATGAGGAACACAAATTATGAACAGCTCACACAAAAGTTAGTACTTATATACTTGATCTATGTTACCGAAAAAGCTACTTAGAAAAAAATATTTTTATTCTTATGCTAAAAGAGTCTCTGCCAGATGATAAGTTTAATCGATAATACAAAAAAAAATAATATATAATATCATTTTTATCAATCATATTTCTCACTTGAAAGTATATTAGCAGAGAAAGGTCAAGATTATAATATATCTTTAGTAGACAAATGTATGGGAAATAAGTTATGACTTGTATAGACTTTCTCGCATAGATTATCTCAGTAATTCGAATACTATTGAGATTATAGAAGAAGCCAACGATCGTTTTAACTATACATCATTGCAACATACTAATTATCTTAAACTAATTGATAGATTTATTAGGTTCGAGTTGAGACAAATATTTTGTTCCCAATACTGATAAAGTTTTATATACACATCATCGTTTTATTTATAACAAATTATCCACCTAATCATTTTTTTTCTGTGAATGCGACAATATGAAAAATGTAATTAGAAATTTCATATTAAGTATATTATATTATAAATTAATAATTTTAAATAAATATATATATGTGTGTGTGTGTGTGTGTGTTAGATATATTATCGTGTTAAGATTAAAATAATCATAAGGCATAGTTTAATTTCGAATGAAATTATTAGTAGAGTTTTATTTAAATGCAATTGATTTACAATTAGAGACAAATCAATTACTTTCAAAATATACAAACAAAATATTCCAATGGAGAATCGATAGAAAATAAATGGTCTTTCAGACAAACTGAGGAAATGCGTCTTGCCGTAGAAGCTTTGGAAGCTGGATCGACTGAAAAATCTATAAACGATATGGCAGGKCGTCATTTTGAGGAGCAAAGTTTACTACAGGGCCATTGGGGTTCGAGAGTCGATGCTTTAAAATTAGAACAAAGACGACAGTATCGTAATTGGATTATGAAATTATTGGAAGAACAACAAACGAATATGCTACCGACTCCTGTGTAAGTTTCTTTTTTTATTTTTTATTTTGAGGACCTATAGAAGAAGGAGAAGAAGAAAAAACAAACATTCGAAAAAAAATTCTTCGATATAATAAGTAAGAAAATTAATGATAAAAATAAAATTAGGGGTTCTCCGATGATACCAATGCCACCATTAAGACCAGGCTTAGGTACGTTTGTACCAAACGAAGAAAAACAAACGTCAGATTATCCTGTACTTGAAGAAAGTTTTACCATACATTTAGGCTCGCAAATGAAACAAATGCATAATATACGAATACTCACCGGCGATGTTCTCGATTTTTGTCGTACAAAAAAAAACGATTCAGGGTAAAACCGTATTGAAGATAAATTATATTTCAATTATTTCAACGATATATTTATTTTTGTTAATATTACGTTTGAACTTAAATGTCTGTTCTTAAAACAATAGGGTTCCAACGCCGCAGAGATTGCAAACAGCGTTAGGATTATATTCAAACGATTTGTGCGGATTGGTTTTGTTAAGTGATAATCATCTGGGCAGTTATTCAGGAATAACAAAAGGTGTTAGATTGCTTAATATTGTGTTCGTTGATTACAAATATTCAATTGTTAATAGTTTTTAATGTATTGGGTGGATTGTAGAATTGTGTTCGATATGTCAATTGACGACAGAATTTCATTTTCCCCCGATCGACGAACAATTGGAAAAAATTCGTGATGACGTTAAGGAAGCTGTTGCATGGCGACAAGCTCATCATCGGGAAGGAAGCGATCCTCAGGTAAAATATCACATCGAATCTTCTTGTTTCTTTCGAATATAATAATAATAATAATAATAAGAAGAAGAAGAAGAAGATTATATATATTATTTCATTATTTTAGACAAAAAAACCACCAATGAGTAAGACGTTACAAACCGGTGACGTTTTTATTACGAGACATTCCAATTTAGCACAAGTCCATGTAGTATTTCACATGGTTGTAAATGATTCTTTAAGATCTGGTAGGTGATTATTATTTTATAAATAACAAAAAAGGGGAAACGTACTTTATAAAATGAACAAAATCGTAGGTGATATTAATTCAAGGCATCCAGCCATTTTGGGATTGAGGAATATATTGAAAACAGCTTGTTGCAACGACGTTACTACATTGACTATTCCAGTTCTTCTAGTTCATGAAATGACAGAGGTCAGTTTTGTATTGTTACTAGAGAATCAAATTAAAATTATATTCGACAAATTAAATCGATGGGATTTTGTATTGATCATCAGGAAATGACAGTGGCGTGGTGTACCAAAAGAGCCGAACTCGTTTTCAAATGTGTCAAAGGTTTTATGATAGAAATGGCATCGTGGGGTGGAGCAGAATTAAAAAATTTACAATTCCTTGTACCTAAGGTACACATTTATTAAGTTTATCGTTATCAAATTGATTTGATCTACTTTAATATGTTTTTTTGTTTTTTCTTTTTCTTTTTGTTTTTTATTATAGGGAATGTCGGAAGAAGTTTTTGGAACTCTAGCAACGATGTTACCAAGCATATTTCGGGTATCTAATCCATTGGTATTTAAAGCTACGAGTACACCGCAAACTCCAAAAAAATGAATCGCGTATCTTGCCTTTGTTATTGAAGAAAAATCCAAAATATTACGATATTTGTTACTATGTGTCACCATATATCTCATGCGCAATCGTTCATTTCGAACGTATAAAGATGATACGAACGAACGCTGTGAATAAACGTTTAAACTCTTAATGAGCTTTTTGTTTGAAATTTATTTCGCACCGTTCAAACCGATAAATCTCGTAAAATTATCGTTCGTCTTCGTCTGACTTATTTATTTTTTTTTCTTTTTTAATTTGCTATATACATATAAATTATATATGTTATTATAAGAATGCGTACCAACCGAATCTAATCGAATCTCGAAATGAATTATTAATATTGCAAAATAAAATGTGTTAATAATATTGCGATAACGATATTTAATACAGAAGTTTTATATTATATTTGATATAAAGGAAGAAATGATCTTTGATTTACGAGTACTCGAGCAATAACAATTTGTATCGAAGATCAAAAGGGCAATTAAAAAAAAAAAAAAAGAGAGAAGAAAAATAAAAAGAAGAAGAAGAAGAAAAAAAGAAGAAGATTATACCTGCACGACGTTATTATAATATATAGAAAAGATTTTAATAAAAATTTTTTCGGTTTATTTATCGCGAACGAAAAAAAAAAAAAAAAAAAAAAAAAAAAAAAAAAAAAAAAGAAAAAAAGAAAAGAAGAAAAAAATTGATAAAAACTCGGCACAAATAAGTAAGATATCATTATTTTTAACTGCAAATTAATTTAGCAACTGACAATGAAGAGAGAAAGAGAACTCGATGGAAAAAAGAAAAAAAAAAAAAAAGGAAAAAAAAAAAGAAATCTTTATCGTCGTTAGACATTCGGTTCATCTACACGAAGAGTCAGGAATTATCACGTTCACCCTGTATTTTTATTCCCAAAGAAACACATTATAAAGAATAGATTAACGTTTATAATATTTCGTTGCATCGAATATTTACGAACGAACATTTTTTTCTTTCTTTCTTTTTCTATTCTTTTTTTATTTTTATTTTTTTAAGATCATCATCACGCCGATCAAAGAATTTTGCAATCAAAATCATCAACAAAAATCGTAACTTAAAATTATTTGTCGAAAAAAAAAAATATTGATACCGATTAAACGTTTGATGGTTTAATAAAAAAGAAAAAAGAAAAAAAAAAAAACAATTACGGCCGAACGCACGAGATGGTAATAAAAAAAATAATATTGGTATTAATACAATAATCAAAGAATCGAACGCGAACGAGAATTAAACGCGAATAATAATAATCGTCGGTTTTATCGTAAAAATGAAGTACGTTCGCCTCTGAACGATTCTGAACTTTTGATTCGAGAAAACGTATTCTGTCATTACAAGTGCCCCGGGTATATACAAATGGTTCACATTCTCCAAAACAAAATTATCTTTTAAGAATTCGAATAAAGTATACCGATATATGATAAATAAAATTGTATAAAGAAATATATTAATATTGAAATTACATTTTTTTAAGAATTTCTTACAATTGTGTTAAAGAAATATTTAATCAGAAAAAAAATTTGTCGATAGAAATAAATCTAAAAATTATAATGAAATTATACGAATTAATATAATGTTATAGAATTATAAAATGTTATATATTTAATAATATTTCATATGATTTGTATGATAATATTATCAAAAAAAAAAAAATGAAGATATATATTATAATATTTTATATTTAATAATTAAAATACAATTTGACACACACAGTATAATATATGAATAAATAATAATTGCAGTTTGTATATAGTTACCACATACGAACCCCTTATAATTCGGCACTGAGATGAACGAACACAGGGAACTGTCGCTGATGAATTCGTTGTCATTCCACTGGATCATTTTGTGAGAAGCATTTATTCGAAGTTAAGTCTCTCTCAGTTATTAAGAAAGGATCCACAAAGGATTAATATATCGATTTAAATATATTTTTATTTTTATACAATTTAATATATCAAACCAGAGTAAAACGCACAACAGAGAAAAATTTTGGAGAAATATGTCGCTTGGAATAATTTTCGTTTTAACTTCGATCCTGTCTTTCGTTTCGGCAAATATGGTGGGTGGTGTTTCACCTATTATCATCGTCATTAATATTATCATCACGATCATCGTTATCTCCTTAGTGAATATTGACTTAAGTGATATATTTTGTTTATTTAATTAATCGTTTATCAAAATGCAGCTCGTAATCGTTTCGGAAATGTCCGACACCATGAAATATCTTCTTCCGGTTTCGTTATCTATTTCCTACGTGTTTAATATTTCCTATTTGTCTCTCTTTCTCTTCAAATGTTTCAATTAAATCTTATCGTTATTAATAATCACCCACTTAATACGAATTAATAAATTCGCGCCGGATTATTTTTTGTATGGTAATAATATGTGTGTATGCGTGTGTGTGTGTGTGTGTGTTTTTTAACCAGGAATCGGATAACACGTGTAACTGAGATTTCATTGATTTATTTATTTATTTTGAAGATAAATAATTATTACGTTAGGAGTTGAAAACTTCTGTGATAATTGATTATTTTATAAAATATTATATGTTAACGTTTTAGTTATATCGTTAAATCTCGAACGAAATAAATTTAGGTGTTTATCGGAAAGTATATAGAAAAAAAAATTATACACTTAAGGTAATTATTTAAAGGAAAAAAATTCGAGAAAATATAAATTTACAATAGGCGATTAGTTTAAATATGAAATTGTAATTTGATTCATTCTTTAAATCACCGAATTTTCATTCGCTACGTTCCCCGAAATTTTCTCGATACAAAATATTTGTTTTTAAAGTTATATATGTCAGAGTTTTTCTTTTTTATAACGTAATACTATCGAAATCAAAGCTGCCAAAAATCTTCCTTGTCCCACGTTAAAAATCGGCTAGAAAAATTGTCGTTAATAGAAAAGAAAAAACAATACGAATTTTTACATTTTTAGGTAAATCTTACCAATAGCAATTTAAAGAAAGAAGATTTCTTCTTGAAGATTCAATCAACGATATCTCTAAGCGAGGTGACGGATCTGATATTACGTCAAAACCAATTCGACAGTTTTTTAGATTGCTCAACGAATTTGAGTTCATTGAAAACGTTGGATCTATCACAGAATCATCTACAACGTTTTTTCTTTCTCTGCAAAGACGAATACAATCTTCAGGTGTTAAATGTCAGTCATAACAAATTGGAATATATCGATGACAATGCGCTTAATAATAGAATACCAAAATTAAAAATATTGGATTTATCATCTAACAAACTTTCTGTCGTCAATGAGACTATGTTGGAACATTTGAAGGTACGTTTCTTTTTTTTATTGTTTTATTTTATTTTCCTATTAAAAGAACAATCGAAACAAAACGATATTTATTCGAAGGATTTCGTAAAAAAGAAATAAAGATAATTTGATTGACGAGTTGATACGAATTTATTTTTTTTTAGATTTTAGAATTTCTTTCGCTAGCTAACAACCCAATTGCCGATGGAATACACGAGAATGCATTTTGGCCTTTGACCAAATTGAAACATCTCGATTTAAGAAACATCTCGTGTACTTTCTTCTCTGCAGAACTATTTAAAAGTTTAAATAATCTTTCAACTTTGGATTTATCTTGGAACCCGATAAGTACGGTCCCTTTGTTACCGATAAATCTAGAAAAATTGGATATATCAGGAACGCAGATATTTCAATTGGCTGGTTTCTATTTACCACGATTAAGAGAATTTCAAATGAATAATATGCCAAATTTAACGAAAGTTGCGTTAAATGATTTAGAAAATTTAACGAGTTTGGAGATATTATCGTTGATCGGTTGTAGAAATTTAGTACAACTCACGGTTTGGCCGCACCGCGGCGCTTTATTACCAAGATTGCAACGTTTATTTATCGACAATTGTGCTTTGGAAACATTGGAATCCGATCTTCGTTTAATTTTACAAAGAACAGCGGTCGTAAGTCTTCGGGATAATCCTTGGAAATGTGATTGCAGAATGCAATGGGTTAATATTAATAATTCTTCGAAAGAATTGAACACGGAGATAAGGTAGGAAACTACATTCTTATGGTAAAAAATGGTTTTAGTGTATCTATAGTTTCGCGTTTTAGTTCATAGATGGCACTAGTAATACCTTTTTCTATATAATCGAATTAATTAATATAATATAAAAATGATTTTTATTTATATACTTTTTATTAAATGTTATTGATATGTAAATAACAATTAATAATGAGATAAATATTTGTAGGTGTTCAATGCCGGATAAACATCGTAGTAAACTTCTCAAAGAAATTCCAATATACGAGTTAGAGTGCGACTCGATTTCATCGATTTTTTATCCGATTTTATGGACTTGCATAACGTTACTGATCCTTTTAATTTTTCTTCTAAGTGTTTTCTTCATCGTTAAGAGACAAGGTGGACAATGGACTGTTCGAAGACGAAATCAGGATACCGTTACTTACACGAACGTTGTAGAATCCTCGAATGATCTGATAAGAATATTAACTGTTAGCGATAATCACGAACGTAATGATGAATGAACAATTGAAGAAAGAAAGGAAAGAAAGAAATACAGCAACAACAACAACAAAATTAAATATCGAAATAAAAAAAAGAGACAATTATCGTTTTCGAACAATTTAATATATTCTAATTACAATTAGAAATAATTTTGTTAAACATGTTTTTTGTTTGTTTTCTTTTTCTTTTTCTTTTTTCTATACAGACACACGTGTACAGTACTCCTTTTTTTCATAAATAATAATATTGCGTTACGCGTTAATAAAAATTGAGATAATATAATTATTATAGTCAATATTGCGAGATTAGGAAAAAATTAATAATTTAATAATTGTACTTATACGTTTTTCGATCATTCTTCTACTTACATTATCAAATTTTAATATATTAGATAATAATTTGATTATTTTATTAATTCTTTCACCGAGCGCGGAAGTAAATGATCGATATATGTTTTTTATTTAAATTATATCAAATAAAATATATATATATGTAAAAGAAGGTTGAATCGATGAATATAAAAAAAAAATTATTAATATTATTGATTTATATATATGTTATAGTTTTTTTCGTCGAATATAGAATCGATTATTATTAAGAAATAAAAGATAATAAATGAAATGATCTATGGATCAACAAGGCTCGTTTTTTTTTTAGTGCCATTATCATTTTTTCTCTCTCTCTTTCTTTTTTTTTTTTATCTTTTTTATATTTCTTTTTCAAACCCGATTCACCGGTTGGCAATTACAAGTTGGAGTACTACCCAACGTTGTATGCTTCGTAATATTCGATAATAGTTATAAGTTCTTTGTAAACGAATAAAACACTTTTGTCAGTAGGCATTCAACTGTTTTTCGAAACCCTTTACCTTTCGAAAACCTTGTCCGTAAACTGTGTTGCCATACCACAAAAGAATGAGTACAAAGAGGGAAAAATGGTTGATTGCGTTCGAATGAAACTGAAGAGAGGAATAGTAGTAGTAGTAGTAGTAATAGTTTTTTTCTTTTTCTTTTAGTATTGCCTTTTTCTTTATTTCTTTCTTCAAAGGCAAATAATCGTACATACAAATATTATATATCGTTTCTAAATCCTTTTTGATATACATATATGATATATATATATATATACAATGATGGGGAAACAAATTAAGAATTCGTTTTAAAGGATTTCGTCTATATACGAGTTGTTGAATGAAATGAATCATTA
Organism: Polistes canadensis; assembly: GCF_001313835.1. Classification (NCBI taxonomy): domain Eukaryota; kingdom Metazoa; phylum Arthropoda; class Insecta; order Hymenoptera; family Vespidae; genus Polistes; species Polistes canadensis. The sequence goes on from NW_014569779.1 coordinate 67,720, forward strand.
ATTATTAATAAACGCATAAATGCATTGAAATTGTATTCATTCTAACACTTATATTTTTACATACAATAATTATAATTTATATAATAATTGTATGTAATAATATATAATAATAATAATATTATATAATTATATTATGTAGTAATATTATGTAATACATATGTATATATATATATATGTCAATGTTATTAAATTAATTATATTCGATATAATATGATATATATAAATTGCATTAATAAATATTATACTATATTAAAAAGTAACAAACAAAAATAACAATAATCTATAATTAGAGACACATAACAATAATTTTCATGAATAGATATGATAAAAAAAAAAGTCAGAGAGTATATTGATGGGGTTTTACATGGGGTACCAAAGCCAGTCAGCACATCATATACCTATAACACATTATAAAGAAAGAATAATATAATCGAGCAAATGGTGCTATGAAGATCATCAGTTTCCCTGACGTGAATCGTGATCGCGTGCGATGTAGCGATCAGCCTTTGTACCGAAGCATGATCTTCCTACGGGAAGCCTATTGGGTTACGGGTCGTGCATGGAGAGCCCCCATATGCAAGACCGACGTATTACGGTAAAGGGAGAAGATCATGGAGGCAGCCCACACGATGATGGTCAAAAGAAAAAGGTAGAGATAGACAGAGAATATTAATAAAAAGAAATATATTAATGTTTGTACAAGAGAGAATGAAAATATACAAAAAAGAAAAATGCAATAGTGTAGAAGAGAGAAAGAAAATATATACAAACAAAAAATATAAGAGTGTATAAGAGAGAAAGAAAATATA
>NW_014569779.1:68971-70953 GCF_001313835.1 Polistes canadensis
GTGTACAAGAGAGAAAGAAAATATACAAAAAAGAAAAATGCAATAGTGTATAAGAGAGAAAGAAAATATATAAAAAAGAAAATGCATGAGTGTGCAAGAGAGAAAAAAAAAATATACAAAAAGAAAATGCAATAGTGTATAAGAAAGAAAGAAAATATAAAAAAGGAAATTGCAATATAGTGTAAGAGAGAAAGAAAATATTTATTATTTTTATTTATTTATTTATTTATACTCCGTCCCTTTCGGGTTTGGAGGGCTTCCGATAGAAAATATTTAACATCTCTTATTATACTCTATCTCAATATAATTTAACTTTATAACAAAAACTAAAATTAAAACCTATTTTGAGAAAGAAAATATAAAAAATGAAAATACAATAGTGTATAAGAGAGAAAGAAAATATAAAAATGAAAATGCAAATATATAGAATCATTGGAAATAAGAGAGAAAAAAAATATAAAAAAGGAAAATATGAGTGTGCAAGAGAGAAAGAAGAAGTATCGTCAATTTGATTATAAACATTGTTCGGGTTAGTTTGATAAATATAAAGGATACAATAAACGTGGGTGTATGTGTGAGAGAGAAATCGTGGGTTTGTGCGTATGTATGAGAGAAGGGTGGATGTAGGAGGAGGAGGAGAAGGAGGTGGAGGAGGGGTAAAGGGTGGTGCAGAAGGTAGGTGGAAGTTTTATCCTCCTGGTGATATCGAGTATCGAGTAATTCGAGATTCCGTGCGAGCCAATTTGGCGAACCGGTGGAAAAATAATACACTGGCTCCTCTACCTACCATGGGAGGAGGGAACGACGAGGATGATGTCGCGAACTTTTGCACAAGAGTTTTGCAAATTTTAACGGTCAACGTAAAACACGTGGGCGGACCAACAAGCCAAGAACGAACGGATGGATATCGTGTTTCCTTTTGCGAAGATGAAGATGAAGAAGAAGAATAAGAATAAGAAGACGAAAGATTCTCTATCCTTTTTTCTTTTTATTAAAACCTCTTTTTAGGGCTCTCATATTTTTTTCTCATAATTTTCTATCCATCTTCTTTTTAATTCATTTTTTTTTTTTTTTTACTTTTTATTTTTGTTATTGTTTTTGCTTTGGGTGCTTAGTTGGTTGGAACTTTTCTATATATTTGTAATATCTAATTTTAATCTATGGTGTGTTTTATATACGTGAATATATTTTGTAAAATATGTGTCAACGTTGAGATTGTATTTTTATGTAATATTGTATTTTTAATGTAATTTAATTTTTACATATTGATAATATATATATATATATATATGTATATGTGTATAAGATAAAGATATTTACATGGTGTATGTTTTAGAAAAGGAAAAAGAATAAAGAAAAAAAAAAAGTGGAGATATGATTAATCGCGGAACGATTTTCGGCATGTTCGCCACGGTTTTATCTGATTAAAGTGGCATAGAAACATGGGGTTATACGTGTAAGCTTTCGAACCATCCATGGGGAACAGCCGAACAAATGAATAATGAAAATAAAACCCATGATGCTATCGGTAAGCACCATGGGATTACGTACGCATCAGCGCGCTACCGATGAACTTACATTATGGAACCCCCTTGTTGTATTCGCCAATAGTTGACGTATATGAACGCACATATGCTCACCCACACACACATACATATGTATATACAGAAAAAGAAAAGAGAATTATTTTTGTTTACAATGCGCTAACATTTCGCGAATCTAATTTAAAGTTTGTCGTTTTAAAATTGGATTTAACTTAACCAAACTTATTGATACATTTTTACTATTACTTATTCTTATCGTATCTGGTTAAAATGATACTGGTTCTTTAAAAAAAAAATAACTTATTATGTTTATAATTAAACCATAGAATAATATTATATAATATATACGTAAATAATATGTTATTGAATGAATTAATAAACGAACAATTATAATTAAATGAGAGAATACAAATTTGTATTATATTATAATATAATTTT
>NW_014569779.1:71108-72896 GCF_001313835.1 Polistes canadensis
ATTTAGAAGAAACTTTTTGTGCATTAAGTAAACTAAAATATTTATATATATTTTTTTTTATTTTAAATCGGTCATTTTTGATAGTACATGATAAGAATAAGTATATATTAAATCTCGATACGTTTGGTATGTTAATGAAAAATTAAATATATATTAAAAACAAACGAAAAAAAAAGGTCAACTTCCCTAAACTCGTCGACTACATTTATCCCACCCTGATTTAGAAAAAAAATTAACAAAGTTAAAAAGAATCTTCTAAAAAGTGTCACAATATCAACGATAAAAGAATAAAAAAAAACAAAAAAGAAAAAGAATAAATAATAAAAAGAACGTATAAAACGATACACTCATCGTCGATGAAAACCATCAATCCGTCAGTTTCGTCGGATAATCTTTTAGGATCACGAAAATAGGGAAAAAAAGGTTCCACGTGGGTGCAAAATTGTCTCTCGATTGAAAAGAAAGAAAAAGAAAGAAAGAGACTACAACGATGACGATGACGATGATGATGGTGGGTATGATGGTGGTCTCTTTTGAAAATCGTGAAAGTGGGTAGAAGGTTAGGGTGATTATAATAACTCAGAAAACGTGGCTAACTCCACTGTTAGATATTTGGTCTGGTCAGTTCTGGTTTGGTTTTGATCTAGATGGCACTCCGATTAAGTCAAGGTGTGAAACTCAGGAGCTTCACAAGCCAAATAGTTCTGGTTCTAAGCACAAAGCTAAAACCCACCCCATGAACCAACCAAGCCGCTTACGATCAATACCTTGATCCTTTGATCTCTCACTCACTCACTCACTCACTCACTCACACACATTCATTCCTATTCTTTATTTTTTCCTTGAACGGTCATAGTATCTTTCACCTATCCCATTCCCCATAGTGAATAGTATACTTTACATTATATCGAACATGATGGAAAAGATGAATATCTATAATATTCTAGTCTAAAAGAAAATCTTTTAATATGATATCATCACATCATTTTTGTAGGATTATTATGGTATATTTATGAGAGTATCAGGTTACTTACTTTTAAGGATTTCCTTTTTTTTTTTTTTTTAAATCATTTCTTTATTTTCCTATTTTTTACAATAGGTAAAGGATTATAGTATTTATTGATCCATTTCTTTTTTTATTCTTCTTTCTCTCATTCTTTATATTTGCTATAAGAAATGGTGGTAGGTGGGTGGTCTAGGAAATGGATTCTAATTTCTTTTTTGTGTGGAATTATTACATTGGTTTTTGTTAATATATCTATTTAAAATATGTTGATATTAATATTCTATAATAATTTTGAAAGATCATGGTGTAGATTGGTAGAAATAAAATTTGATAGTATCGTTTCGAGTTTTTAGGAAATTAATGCGATTTTGTATTGTTTTCATTTGAATATAATTTATATTTTAAATATATATATATATTATTTATTAAATATTATAGAATTATCGTGAAATAAAAAGTAACGAGATGTTGAGAGTTTTATTTTTTTTTCTATTAATTCTAAATAACTATGTGTATGTGCATAACAGAAACTTTCTGTTCTACAGTATCCGAACTGTAAACATCATTTTAACCTTTTATATATTTTCTTGGTTATTTTAGGACGCCAAAGCTGAAAACGTAGGCCAATTTTTCTAAAGGAAAGATCGTTTCTGAAAAAAGTCAACACGTTAAGTTATTTCCTAAAATCTTGACTTGACAAAATTTATGATACATTTGAATATTTCTAAGTAAAATAGTCTTGTGTCAATAATAATTATCATTCGAATCGATCGTGACGTATA
>NW_014569779.1:73453-78741 GCF_001313835.1 Polistes canadensis
CTAAATATTTCATTTTATCATAAAAAAAAGAATCCTTATAAATTTTAGTTATGGTTACTTTCAATATTTTCGATACTTCAAAGTCATTCAAATCATTACATATATATATATATATACTAAAACAAAAAATAGATAAGAAATATTAGAAAAAAAAATTAAAATATTAATATAATATATTAGAAAAATAATATAATTATATTAAAAATATAAATTCTAAATTGATATTATAAGTTTTAAAAGGCTATTACCATTACCACTCGTACCATCACTATTACTACCACCACCACCATAAACACAGATAAAAAGAAAGAAATATAGACACGACATACCATAAGATATAACATAACAAACAAGCTTGAAGAAAAGCGTATTTGCTCTGGTCGACGAATACGAAGAGACGAATACGAAGAGACGAATACGAAGACGATGATATCGAGTTCCCTTTTTCTGAGCACTTCCTGCGCATCTTTTCCTTCATCATCGTAGTCTTCTTCTTATTTTTCTTCTTTTTCTTTTTCTTCGTCCCTTACCTCAGAACTCCTCTTGCCCTTCCCGTAGCCCCCGTTGCCCCCCCATTGGCCTTTAATATTCCTGGTACACCTCTTCACATTGGCGCCGTCGCGTAGACGCCAACTTGACGGGCAACAGATTGACGAGTGCCACCCCTGAAGACAACAGGAATAGACCCAGGGTGTCTTCTCACCAAGAGTGAGTGCATTTGCCAACATGTACTAACGCTGCTAACACGTTACTCACTCTCTTTCTCTTATGAGAAAAACCACAGAGTAAAAGTAAGAGAGAGAGAGAGAGAGAGAGAGATAGATAGATAGATAGGAAAAAAAAGTTACGAGGTACGGTTAAGAAAATACACGCTTACGATACTTTTTCTGCTTCCAACTAACCACTCTCTCTCTCTCTCTTTCATTCATTTTGAGAGGGGTGGGCTGAAATATAATAATAATATAATAATAATAATAAAAAAAATGTAGACGAAAAAATATGAAGGAAAGATAGGAAATTGTGTGTAGGTATGTTTTATATATATATATATATATATGTGTGTGTGTGTGTGTGTGTATTTTTTTGCTATGCGACAACGGAATAATAAACTGGCATAAAGCGTAACAAGTATAATATGCGTTCGTGAAAATATTGAGTGAAACAGAATGAGAGAAAGAGAGAGATAGATATATAGAAAGATAGAGTTAAATCGTGCGAGACTAACGACCTCACTAAAATATCAAACCGTGGGTAATACTTTTATTCCGCTTGCTCGTTTCCGAGCTTTACCGTACGCGTACGCTTCTCTGATTTCTTTATGATCGATTTATCAAATAGGTCGATGATCGTTTCAAACTCTCTCTCTCTCTCTCTATCTCTCTCTATCTCTCTCTTTTATTATTTTTTATTTTTATTTTCTCTTTCTTTTTTTTGTTTCCATTCACACATATATATATATATATAATATTTTATTTCATATAAATGTATTCTCTCTCTCTCTCTCTCTCTCTCTCTCTCTTTCGTATGTATTCCGTTCTTCAATCATAATAAGTAGCATAAAATATCGAGCGTAACAGTATGACTATTACTATGTCTAGTAGGAAACGTCATATAACAACCGATGGTATAATTTTTGAATTCCACGATTCCATGCTTTATATGGTGGAAAGGAAGGAGGAATGGGGGGTGAGGAGGATGGGAAATTCGAAATTCACGTGTTACGTGACTCGCGCCAACGACAAAACGGTAGTAGTCCTCGTCATAGGGTGATGATGGTGGTGATGGTGGTGGTGTTTCCGGTCGAACGGGTTCTACTAACAACCAAAGAGAGAGAGAGAGAGAGATAGAAAAAGGGGGAGGAGGAGGAGGAGGAGGAGGAAGAGGACAAAATTATGGACAGGAGTCGTCGATGTTAAAAGCACGATGTAAATTCGGTAGAGCATTGGCAACCCATCTACCACCTATGGGGGTGGTGTATTGCTGCTGTTGCTGTTGCTGATGATGGTGATGGTATTGGTGGTGGTGGTGGTACATAGATAGGAAGGGAAAGAGGAATGAAGGGCTTGTGAAACGAGGTACAACCTAGCCAAACACCCAACGATGTTCAACGTGATTGCGATAATGCCAAACGCAATAAACTGGCTAAAATTTATCGGATGCATCGTATGCGATGGCACGCGTGGCCAAGCCGCTTAAATACAAAAAAAAAAGAAACAAGGAAAAAATAATAATAATAATAATAATAATAATAATGAGCTTTTCAGATAAAGGTGAGAAAGGTAGGGGAGTGGGAGTGGGGGAGGGTAGAAAGAAAAGAGAGAACGTAATGCGAAAAGATGGGGTGGATGGATAGTTAAGTAAAAGGGGTATGGGGGGAAAGAGAAAAGAAGAAGAAGAAGTGTGATGGAAAAAGAATAAAAAATAAAAAGAAAATATAGAGAAAGTTAGGAAAAGGAAGGAAAGGGTGGGGTGTAACACGCGGGGAACATTTTTAATCGACGTGCAAAGCTGTCCTACGTCGATGGGAATATATGAAAGATATGAGGAACAGCCATTGAAAAAGCCTGTCAATCCAAGTACTTTTCATTTTGAATATAAAACAGTCGATAGAATTTTTCTATCGTCTTTGGGAATTGAATTAGAATGGAATGTGAAATGGAATGGAATGGAATGGAATGGGTATGGTATGGAATAGGATGTAATAATTCCTTGCGAGTGGAATATGTGTACGTCTTGAGTGGAATATATTTTTTTTTGTTTGTTTTTTTTTTTTTTTCTAAGGATAATATTCTATTCAATTATAGGATTTTATTGGGATACGAGAATTTTTTGTTTTTTTTTTTTTTTTTTTTTATTTTTTATTTTTTTTCGTAAACGTAATGATTTTATATAATATACAATCGATGTTATATTTTTAATATAAACGCCGTTTTTAAATTATCAATTATTTATAAATATTGTAACTTTATGTTTATACTATTTTTCTTTTTTTTTTTTATAATAACGAACCATACAACAATAATTTTTTTTAAGTAACGCGCGAAACGTGTTCAAATATATTATTTATTATCTATTCTTTATTCTAATTTCAGAACAAAATTAATATAGTATAGATCAAAAATCGTATAATAATTTTGCCAATAAGATAAATGTTTTAACAAACCTATAATCGTATCCTAGGAGAAATAGAATTTAATTGGATATGATACGGATTATGATACTTGTAGAATAGAACTAATAATAATATAATACAAATATTAATATTATTAAACGACATTTTTTTATACAAAAATTCATGAATATTATTTAAATTATAATAACGTTACGATAAAACAGAATTCAGTTGATCGAAAACGTTTCGAAAAAATTTGTTTATTCAAAATCAATTATTCCAATAATCAGAATGAAAAAAAAAAGAAAGAAGATTACACTAATTACATTTATATTCAAACTTTCATATATTTTTCTCTTACGAAGATAGAAAAAGGGGGGAAAAAAAAATGAGAAACATAGATGCCACCGATGAAAACATAGAATACTGGAAGGGGTGCGGGGCGGAGACGGGGGTGATTACTTCGATCTTTTCAGATAAGTATCCACTTTGGAAAAAGGTTGGAACGAAAGAAAGAGAGAGAGAGAGAGAAAACAAAACAAAAAAAAAAGAAAGAAAATTGTTTCTTCGAAACGAGAATTATCGAAACCTCGATAATGGTTAACGATCTCATTAAGCTGCGGTTAAAATATAAAAGGGATGGAATAATAATAATAGTAGTAATAGTAATAGACCTTGGTTAGAAAAGTCTAACCTAAAGTAAAACAAACAAATGGTTGTGGCGCCATAAAAGACCCAGATGAGTCCTGTCATTCGACCGGCCTTTTTCTTTCTACTTTAAACTCTCTAAAACCATCCCTATCCTCCCTCAACCCCCTCTCCCCTTTTACACCCTTACTCCTATTTATTTCTCTCTCTCTCTCTCTCTCTCTCTCTCTCACTACTCATATTTTATCTTTTTCCCCTCGTCATCCTTGTTCCCCTTTTTTTTTCTCCCAAATCCTTCCTGCAATTCCCTCACATCGCACGTTGCACCAACTTTTCGAACACCTCGAATTTCAGACCCTCTCCCCTAACCCCCCCTAGTCACTCCTTCGTTTCTTTTTCTTTCTTCCGAGATTCCTCTGTAAACACACCCTAAAAAAAAGAGAGAGAGAGAGAGAGAGAGAGAGAGAGAGAGCGCCACTTGTGACACGACGACGACAACGACTTACCGAAAATTCGACTTTTCGACTCTCCTTCAAAGTTTTACCCCCGGTTCTTATGTTAGAAAACCTTCTTCCGTCTTTTTCAAACTTTCCCACCTTTTTCATTCTTTCTTTCTTTTTTCTTAACCCTTTTCTTCATTTTTTTTTAAATATTTTTCTCTCTCTCTCTGTCTCTGTCTCTGTCTTTTCCATGTTGGATAAAAAAAGGGAAAACAAGGATCTACGTCAAATTTTCTTCACGATAAAAATCTATCCGAACTAATCCAGCTTTTTCTTTTTTTACTCTTCCCCCCCCCCCTCCCCATATCTTTTATCGAAAAATTTTGGATAACTAGATAAGTGTCTAGATAAATATTGGTAAAGTAATGGGAAAAGTAGTAATGCGAAACAAAAAAAAATGTATTTTAATAAATCGTATTTTTATGTTCGAACGAATAAAATAATATTTTAATAAAATAATTTAACAATAATTTAAATAATAAAATATATTTAACGAGAGAGATACGTTTACTGATTGATAATAAGTAATCAGATGTATTTTAATAAAATAATTTAACAATAATTTAATTAATAAAATATATTTAACGAGAGATACGTTTACTAATTGATAATAAGTAATCAGATGTGTGTGTGTATGTGGCCATGGGGTGGAAGGGGAGGAACTAAGATGATCTTGAAAAGAAAAGAAAAATAGAAAAATAGATGTGAAAACAATCCGGTGGTAGTAAACGCACATTTGCAAGAAATAATATACAATACCGGAATAAAGCTCTGAGAGAGAGAGAGAGAGAGAGATGAAGGAGAAGGTTCAGGGTTACGAAAAGGGACCCCATTAGGAAGCCGTTAAATAATAATACTGGGCATATTAGCTAGCTGCAGACACCCCATAGTCCACAGAACCAGAAGAGGATTATCCCACAACGATACGTCTCGCATATTCTCTTCTTTCTTTACCCCCTCCCCACCCCTCCCACCTCCCCCTTTCTTTCCTTTTTTTTTTTTTTTTTTTTCGATATACATATTTAATA
>NW_014569779.1:78827-90534 GCF_001313835.1 Polistes canadensis
ACCCCCTCCCCACCCCTCCCACCTCCCCCTTTCTTTCCTTTTTTTTTTTTTTTTTTTTTTTCTTTCTTGCAACCACCATCTTTTTCTTATTCTTCCTTTTTTTCTTTTTTTTTTTTTTTTTCTTTTGCTGCAAAGCTTTTACAGTAACACTCTCTAACAAAAGCAGTAACAGTAACCAGTAATAGTAATAGTAACAACAACGGTAACCAGCAAGCATAAGTAGTAGTCGTTGTCGTTGTGTTGTTCAATAAAAGACTCGATCCATACAATGGGGAAACTTCTTCTAACTCCATAAACGTTAACGTGTTATTATTCCCTTTTTTTTCAATTGAATCTATGATCTTTGGATATAAAAAGGGGTTTTAGTCGATGATAATTGAAATGTTTTCTATGATCGTTTGATTATTGTAATGTTTCTTTTTCACAATTTCATTTATAATTGTTACAGAGAAAAATTGTAAGCGTTAGAAATATTTGAATTTTGGATTAATACAAAAGTGAAAAATAAAATATGAGAAAGATAATATTAATTGTAGAATGGTTAAAGTAATAATTTAATTGAAATAGAAAAGTAGTATTGTTTGAACTATGGATAAAATAATTACTAGAGATAATTAATGCAGATTATAAACACGTTTTATATACATATTATTTTTATTTTATTATTGTATCTCATCAATATTTTTCTTTTTCTTTTAATAAAAATTTATTTTGAGTGCATACACGGGTATACCGATGCACATGTGGACGTTTATGTTTATATAAACTATTTGTTTTCTATATTCTAAATGAATGTTCAATGAAACGGAATGAACTATTCAATTTTAAATATATTACCGACAAATGAAAAATTTATATATATATATATATATATATAATAAAATTGATAAAACACACAAATCGTACGATGAGAAATCTAATCGAACGAACATTTTTTTATTTTCCGAACGAATTAATCGAAAAATACATTCTTATAATAATTTCCATTATTAAATATGTATATCGAAAAAAAAAAAAAAAACAAAAGAATAAAATAAAAATGATTGAAAACAATTCGTAAATTTTATTTTGACACGATGGAACAAATATAATATTATATATATATATACACATATACACGAACGTATACAAAATCATTCCTATTTCAAAATGTTTTTATGCACTCGAATGCATACATACATATAAATCTTTCTGTCTCTCTTTCTCTCTCTCTCTCTCTCTCTCTCTCTCTTTCAATCTATCTATCTATCTTTCTTGGAAAAACTTTATTTACGTTCTGTAACAACTCACTAACACCGACGACGAGATGTACTACTTCAACCAAAGTAATGCCGTTGCCAGATGAAATTCGATAAAGAGAGGAAAGAGAAGAGAGAAGAGAGGAGAGGAGAGAGAGGTGAGAAATACACGTCGCACATTCACTCGACACTCTCGGATAGATTGTTACACTCGTCTCTTTGGATAAATGAAGACAAGCATTGGGGAGTGGTGAAGGGGTAGAGAAAGGGGTGGTGTGGGGAGGGGTCAGGATTGGGATGTTTCAAAATGGATGAACAATTTATTTTATAAGAAAAAAAAAAAAATCACGAAAACTCGTTTCTTATTTTTCTAAGGGTGATGGGTGTGAGAGGGTGGGTGGGGTGTTAAAAGAAGAGAAAGAAAATCATCAACAAAGTTGTGAAATAAAACGAAAGAAAATAAATAAATGAATGAATGAATGAATGAATGAATGAATGAATGGGGGGGTGGTTAGAAAGGGGTTAAGAAGAGATACGAAAAAGTAAAATGGCTACCCAAGGCTACAGACTACGATGGAATCATTTGTCTAGGAAGTGGTAGGTCTTGACAAACAACACAATGAGAAAGAGAGAGAGAGAGAGAGAGAGAGATGACAGGCAGGCAACACGCAATGGATCGATTCGCATAATCGAGGGTGAGATGATGGAACGGTGTAATACTCATGGAACTACCCGTCGCGTTATCGCGACATTAATCTGCGAGACGTTCACATACCCGATATTCTATTATATCCTACGCCATTGTAATCCATTACTGGTGGTCGTCAGTTCATTCGGTGAACTCGTGTCGTCTATTTCTATATATATATATATATGTGTGTGTGTATATTTTGTATTCGGTTGTTCCTTCTATCTGTATCTCTCTGTAATGTTACAGGAATTTATTAATCACACGCAATATTCGTAAATATCGATGGTGGTCTYTCTCGTTAAAAGGTCGTTAAAAAAAKAGGRTTTTTATTATTATTTTTTTACTATCATCATTTTTCTATCATTTGATCTATAATTTTACTTATCTATCATACTCTTACTCTATTATTTATGTCTACTTATGCAACAGATATTATAATTGATAATAAAAAACTAAACGATAWTATGTTTATTCTTGACGAATTATAAATGAGAAAAAAAAAAGAATAACACCATAAGGATAGATCGTATATTTGAAATATGATCGATTGAGAAAAAATATTCATAAAAATTTGATTGAAACATTTACATACACATAGAGATGCGTATCGCGTTAATTGACGATACTTAAGAATACTTTTTTTGGTTTGTTTATAACTTGTGTTTAATCGTAATTAGGTTAGATGTTAATGTAACTGTCGTTATAATAATCTGCAGTATAATTTATCTACGAGACATCCGGCGTGTCGATATATTCCATTACATCCTACGCCACTGTAATCCATTATTGGGTAACGTCCCCGCAACCAACCAACCAACCAACCAACTACTACTACTACTATTACTACTACTACTACTACAACAACTACAATTGCAACTACGCGAATGTGAACGCGCGAACGTTGCTGCTATTTATTCACCGCGTCGCTATTATTAATCCCATAATTATTCGCGTAATATAGACAAATATACAGAAGGACCGAAGGTCATTAATAGCTTACGATAATGCGAGATCAACGTTATTTATGCATCGACGCGTCTCCCTGTACCCAATGTAATTGCGTTTTATATAATTTAATGACAAACGTTAATGAAATTATTACTCGATTTTCGTACGCGTATCGATGAGATTACCCCGTTGTTAAAATTAGACTACCTAAACGTTTCTCTCTCTCTCTCTCTCTCTCTTTCTCTATATATATATATGTTTCTCATTTTCCCATTAATCATGTAAAAACAATTAGATTGTTACTGTATTAAGAAAGAAACTTGATTTATATATTATTTTTTAATATTTATACATTCATACATTAGATTTTCTAATTTATATTATTAATTTGGTCTTATTAAAATAAACAATTATATTATATTGTTATTATATTTAACAATAAATAACATCAAGATTATATATATATGTATATTATATTTGTAATAATGTAAATATCATTATCATATAAAAATTAATATAATAATGTTATTTTGTGAAGAGGATGAAATTGGTGCTACCATAAAAAAAAAAGGGGGGAAATAGAAAAGGGAAAGGAAAAAAATTTTCGGAAAATATACGAATCCATTAATATTTTATTCAAACGGACAAAAGAAAAATTCGTCGAGTAAGGTAAGCAGCATTATATTAGTCATCTTTCCGGTCAGGTTAGCGGCAGCCATTGTTATCGTTTAGGATTATGGGTGTCAATGGCATTTTCTTGTCTTCTACATAACAATAGATTCCATGTGTATTCAAGAAAAAATCTGTCCTAGGTTATCCCGAGTTTGATATATTTTTGTATTTTTTTCTTCTTTTTTCTTTTTAAATGTGGTGTTCACAGCGCTTAATGTATTAAGATAGATATATACATAGGTATATATATATATATATATTTTTCGTCCTCTCTTCTTCTATCCCTTTTTTTTTTTTTTTTTTTTTTTTTTACCGAACAATGAACCCTTTCCTTACAATGAAACTCGAATTTTTGTTCCCCAATTTAAAATATTTTGACAATCCCTCTTTATAATATGGAAAAAAATAAATCTTAAAGTAACAAAAATATTTGTAATCGATCGCACGATGTATAAAAGATTTTTTTCTTTTTTTTTTATACAAAGGAAATAGAAAAATGTGTCAAGATTATTCGACACTCAAATTGATATCAATTTAATTGGAAAAAAAAAACCATAGATCGTTTAATTATAATTTTAAATAAATAATTAACAGTATATTACATATATATATATCTAAGAAAACATTTAAAACAATTGGAATTAATTAAATGTGACAGGAAACAATTATTATGTCTTTTCGACACAAAAATTCATAATCCCTGCTTTTCGGTACGTAATCCGATTTGACTGCATCCGGGCATTCGGTCTAACGGGAAAGATCGATGAACGAAACGCAATGGAGACATATCGATGAAAAATAACATACACACACACACATACAGACAGAGAGAGAGAGAGAGAGAAAGCCGAATTTATGTTGGATTTTTCTCTCTCTCTCTCCCCCATTGACTATTTGTTTATTCTTTTTTTTTTTTTCAATTTTCGCAATTTTTCGTAATACTTTTATTATTCTTTTATGATTTGGATTTTTATATTATTTTTTGTTGTATATTTTCATGGTTTTTCTCTCTCTTGTTTTCTTCTTTGGTAAATCACGTGGGTAACGCATTGTAATTCCGTCAGTAATTCCAAACAAAATCTCTACCGTTGATCGTTCGTTCGTTCGTTTATTCCTTCGTTTATTCGTTCGTTCGGGAAAACAGAAATTGCGTGAAATTTTTTCTTTTCCAAATCCAAAGCGAGTTCAGTACAGTCGTTCATTCATTCGTTCATTCCTTTTATCGGATCAATCGTAGCTTTGATATAAAATGTCAGAGGCATCGAGTAGTAGTTTCTTTTTCTTTTCTTCTTCATCTTCTTCTTCATCTTCTTCTTCTTCATCTTCTTCTTCTTCTTCCTTCCTTCTTTTTATTCTTCTCTGCTACTGCTTCTGCTAGTGCTAGTGCTCTCTCAATATTTTTACGTAGAAAACCGAAAGTAGATACGAGAAAGTAGGGAAGTGCGAAGTTATAATGGCCGTACGAAAAAGTTAAGAGCATTACGTCGCATAAGTCTTGCTTGCCCCCCTACCTACCACTCTCCTCCTCCTCCTCCTCCTCCTCTTCCTCCTGCTCCCCTCTGCCATAAGTGATTTGCATTTTTTACCTGAAGAACAAAATTTTCATATTCCTTTCCTCTTCTTCTCTTTCTTCTATCTTTTACATTCCATCTCTTCCAAACCCCTCCCCGTACTCCCCCGTTTTACTTTTTCTACACAAAGTTCGTGAATCTTACGTACACGATTGATCGTATAATATTTTTTTATATGGTGCTTTGGGGAGAGTGGGGAAAGAGACGAGTAGTTTTGAAAATCGGAGAATATATTTTTATCCATGAGGATTGGTAAAGCTAGCTAGCTAGCTAGCTTTGCTATTAGAAAACACCATTGAGAGAAATGCCGGGTTGTATGGTGGTGTGGTGTGTCGTCGTCGTTCGATAAAACGGAGACGCCTTCGGCGCCGTCGCCGCGTCCTCTCTTCGCGTTTTCGTTCGAACACGTACCAATATATCTATCTATCTATATACATATATATATATATATATATATATATATATATATATATATACATACATGTATCCTAACACGTAGGTGGGAATCCTGTCCTTCTTTTCGAAATGGAAATACGAGTCGTGAATAAGCGCGTCAAAGCTTTAATATTCCTGAGCGAGTAGGAACGAGAGCTTGTTTCCAAGAGAGAATAAAAGATAAAGCTAAAGAAAGAAAGAAAGAGAGAGAAAGAAAGAGAGAGAAAGAGAGAGAGAATGTGAGAGCCAATCGCATGCACCTACATCCTAACTGTCATCATCGTTCGTGATAAGAGCAAAGAGCAAAGTGGCTGTCAACGAGACAAACGAGCTCACATCGATAGGAGTAGGAGAAGGGGTTGGTGGGGGGACGGTTGTGAAGGGGTGGGAAAAGGGGTTGGTTAGGAAGAGGATTCTGTTGGTAGTGATAGATACGTGGAAACAAAAAGGAACGAGTAAAGTAATCATTTCGGTGAGAGAATAGGAAGGAAGAAAGAAAGAAAAATAAAAAGAAATGAAAGATATAGTAGATATAGTAGATATAGTAAAGAAGAAGAAGAAGAAGAAGAAGAAGAGGAGGAAGAGGAAGAAGAGAGGCTATAGAGAAACCCAAAGCCACCAAAAATCCTGTCAACTTTATCCCGCTATCGAGGATCCTGAAGAAGACGACGAGGACGACTCGGAGATAGGGTTCCTTCTCTCTCTCTTTCTCTCTCTCTCTCTCACTCTTTTTATCTTGGGTTACGTTGGGCTCGGGCAAAAGATCACGCTAACAGAAGCAACGCATTGGTAACGGGAGCGGGAACAGAGAGCTAGAGGGATCATGCTGGTCTCTCTCTCTCTCTCTTTCATTTTACCCCCTCTCCAAGTTTCGTTTCCACGATCTCCGTCCTACTTTCCGCACCGTGCATCGATCCTACTCTTCTCTTCTCTCTCTCTCTTTCCCCCTATCGTACTTCTATAGCCGATATATGTGGTCTCAGAAGAGAAAGAGAGAGAGAGAGAGAGAGAGAGAGAGAATGATAGAGGGGGCGTGAGTAGAGTATGGGTGGGATATACCCGTCGAGGGGGTTGTGTGTTCGAACTGGCAATAGTGGGGGGTAGGTTACACGGAAAGTCAGATTGGAAGGGATAATTAAACTGACACAAGTCCGTACAGTCCTGACACGACGTTACGGAAGGACGAAGAAAGGTTGCCATGGATACGTGGATGGGATCCGGCCAATCCTGGTCTTCCTGGTAGGCGTGGCTTCTTCATTGGCCACCGAAAGTCCCTTTCTCTCTCTCTCTCTCTCTCTCCGTCCCATTCAATCTCTTTCTTCGTCCCTCTAACCAAAAACATTCGCCCCGAATCCGAGTTCCCCTCTCTTCTGAGCTTCCTATAGAACCCAAGAAGACCATGAGAAAGAAAGAGAGAGAGCGAGTGAGTAGAAAGGAGAGGGGAAATAGAATCGGGCAAGGGGTTGGGGTGGGGGGTTTCAAACGCTCTTGGATAGAAAGAGATAAATGCTATTTGGTGAAGAAAGGTAGAGGTAGGTCGCTACGAACTGGTGCTGCTGCTGCTGTTGCTGCTGCTGTTGCTGCTGCCGTTGTCGGGGTACTACCCGATTTCAACGGGCGCGTACAAACGTATCATGCTGGGTAGGGCCGGTGCCGAGATGCCGGCTTGTAAACGAAACCAGTTTGCTATCCGATACGATCCAGGCAACAGCGGCCTCGCGCGATATATCCTACACGAGCTAAGATCGTTCCTGTTAGGTGGAAGGATCCAAAATCATCTCGGTCCAAGAGGAAACGACAGGATGTGGGGATAGGAGGAAATCACCTGACACCTGAGGAAAACACACGAGGAGAAAGCTGCTGCTGCTACTACTCCTGCCTGCTGCTGCTGCTGTTGTTGTTCCTGTTGCTGTTGTTGCTGTTGTTCATAGTTAACGAGAAGAGATACGACAAGAGGGACAGTTTTTCAATAGAAATCTACATTATTATTCGTTTGATTTTGTTGTCATCGTAATCTGTTGTTCAATATTGCCGATCACGGGATAGTTCGCGTACGCGATGATATAATAATTCTATATTTTATTATTATTATTATTAAAGGACCGTTGGACCAAATTCGAATCGTTATATTGTTTTTTTTTTGTTTGTGTGTAGATAGTGTAAAAATTAATAGTGGACTATGTCAAGTGACGATATACAATCGTAAAAATCTATTCAGATACATTTTCCGATCGGAAGGGGAGGAATTCGATCGGGTTCGAACAGTGAATTACTTTGAACTAGTTTCTTACAATTTGTCTTCTCTTATCGTTGGAAAAGAAGAAAAAAAGAAAAGCATGAAACTGTCATGATAGTGTCGAGAAGAAAGTACAAATCGGAAAGGCGGGAATCCTGTGAGACAATAAAAGTTATGACGAAGAATCACGTTGTGATCACCATCAATAATAATAATAATAATAATAATAATAATAATAATAATAATAATAATAATAATAAAGAGACAGTTTAAATTCTAATTAAGTAATTATTGTGAAAAGTTTCGGGGATTCCGAGATGTCGGCAGTGGCACCGCCAGGAACCGGTGGTGCGGCACCAGCACCAAATGGTCCAATTGTACCGGCACCGGTTTTTGCTTTGCCGACGTTGTCCTTTACCGTCGGTCAAGTGGCTACAGTTTGCGAAACTTTGGAGGAAAGCGGTGACATCGAAAGATTGGCTAGGTTCCTTTGGAGTCTTCCGGTTGCACATCCTAACATTCAAGAATTAAATCAAAACGAGGCGGTACTTAGGGCACGTGCTATAGTTGCCTTTCATTCGGGACATTATAGGGAATTATATAATATATTGGAAAGGAATAAATTTACCAAGGATTCACATGGTAAATTACAAGCCATGTGGTTGGAGGCACATTATCAGGAAGCTGAAAAACTTCGTGGAAGACCATTAGGTCCTGTCGACAAATACAGAGTAAGAAAGAAATTCCCTTTGCCGAGAACTATTTGGGATGGCGAACAGAAAACTCATTGCTTCAAGGAAAGAACTAGATCGTTACTACGGGAATGGTATCTTCAGGATCCTTATCCTAATCCAGGAAAGAAAAGAGAATTAGCTGCGGCGACTGGGCTTACACCGACGCAGGTTGGTAATTGGTTCAAAAATCGAAGGCAAAGGGATCGTGCTGCTGCAGCAAAGAACAGGTATATATCAATATATATATATATATCATTCTCATCTTTATATTTCCTTTTTTTTTTCTCTCTCTATTCATCCTTTTAACTCGCTAAATAAACGTTCGTAAAAAAAAAAACAAGAAAAGAAAAAGGGATAGATACTAATCTTTACATTTTTAACGATGACGATGACGATGACGATGATTTTTATTTAAACAAATAAATTAAACGATGTTAAATGTGAACAAAATGTTAGATTTATAAAACAGTTGGGTTGTTAAATCACAATATGATAACTCAATCCCATAATTATTTCTTTAAGTTTGTGACTTACGAATGGATAGAATAACGAAAAATAATAATCATCTTCTTCGTCATCGTCATCATCATCATCATCCTTCTCTTTTGATGATAAGTTGAGTATAATGTTGAAGTTGTTCGCGGTATGACGCGAAAGATTTGTTCATTAAGTAGCGTTTAATGGAAGTTAATCGCGAAACGATTAGTGGTTTAGGTCCCTTTAGCCAGATTGTTGTACTGTGTCCTCGACAAACGAGCCTTTGTGCCCACCCCAAGGTCCCCGCGCGTTTCAAGGGTCGCGTAATTTCATTTTGACGTCCGACGGAGGGTCGCTGCCGTCGGGCGTACAACGATTTTCGAATTACGTCTTTCAAATTGTATTTCAACGTTGTTTTATCTTTCTCTATCTTTCTCTCTCTTTCTTTCTCTTTCTTTCTCTATTTCTATTTCTCTTTATCTTTCACGAGATGGTTTCTGTTCCTACGTCGAAAGATAATATTCAAATCGTTTCCTGACGCACGACACAACCCTCATCCACCCTTCCTTCCACCCTTTCTTCTTCTTCTTCTTCTTTTCGTATTTTGATAAAGGACAAAAAAAACTAATACAAGGAATACAAATGTATATTAGAATCGTTTTTCTTTCGTTAAAAATCATCGAACGAGAGTGTCCCTTAACTTTTTATTACCCCCTTCGAATTATTTCCAATTGGATTTTAGAAATAAAAATTAATATTTTATTTTAAATATTATTTTTATGCTGCATTTCTTTTTCTTTTTTTTCTTCTTCTTTGTATTCATTCATTATTCACACACACTTTTCGACGTTTGACAAAATTATATTAAGTTGAACCGTCAAGGTTTTCTTTTTTTTTTCGGTCTCTCTTCATTTTTCTTTCATTTTATTATAATCTTATTTTACCGATAGACAACCGAGACTAATGAATAATAATAATAATAAAAAAGAAAGAAAGAAAGTTTTTTTTTTCGGTTTAAGGTTGCGTTAAACGTCAGGATCACATTGTTATCAGGACATTTATATACTTAAATAAAAAATATATTCGATACAAATAAGAATACCTATATCAATTCTAATCTTTTCATTAGTTGTCCTATGTCAAAGAAATCTGTCTATTGTAAATTAAAAAACTTATCCCATGGGATTTTGTATACTTTTGTCTAACGAATAGCATGATATCTTGGTTTATAACTTTGAAGATTTGTCAAAGAAATCTTTCACAAATGATCGACGTTTGAACCACAATTTTCTATTGAAACATTGATTTACAACTATTATATTCTTGTGAAGAATACCCGACGGGCTTTTTTGTCAGCTTCTCCCTAAAAAAGAGAAAAATATTTTTATTCTAACGTTATATTCTTTTCAAGTATTTCCTTTTCTTTTCCTTTTTTTTTTTTTTTTTTTTCTTTTCTCTTTTCGTCTCTCTTTTCCGACGGTTTAGAAAAATCATTTCAATTTGCCGTTTTGTATATTTTAAACGTACGATATTTAATGGTGGAAGGAATATTATATATATATTAATAAGTTAATAATAAATATTAAAATGAAAATTTTGGAAAATTGTTAATAACAATATATATCGAATATAAATAAAATAATTCTCTCAATGATCATTGAAATTAATTTCATAGGGTTAATAAATCAATGTCAAAGTATTTTGACAATTTATGTTTTGGATGAAAAGTTTTTTAAATATCATTATATATAAAATATATTTTTTAAATTGTGTTATATATTTAAAAAAAAAAAAGAAAAAAAAAAGAAACAACCTACATAACGTAAAGAAAAAAAATTTAAATCGTAATACGTAGGAAAGTTCAATGCCTGTCACAGATGATCGCACATTGTAATGAATATACAAAGTCAATTGAAATGATCAATTTTCTTCAACTATAAAATTATCATTTTCTACATAAAACAATAATATTCATTCGAAACTTTAATAATAAATTAAATCAAATTGAATAATATTATTAATAGCATCTAATATATATATATAAATCCCTTATATATTACGTTTCATTTAACAAATTCATTTTAATATATTTATTTAAAATAAAAAAAAAAATAAGATAATAAAAAGACTAATCAAATTAAATACCCATTGTGTTTGTTTCCAAAAGATTTAACTTTTGTTTGAAACAATTGTTAATATTAGGAATAAATTATGAATAATTTGATCATGTTAGTGTAGGTAGGTTCACCCTATATATAAATATTATTAAATAATCAAATGACGTAATTTTTGGTTCTATTTCTAATGTGTTTTAATCTCTCCTTGAATAAAATTCGTTGACGTGCATGAAGGTTTAAGTTTGAAAGTTGCAACAACGACCCATATCTGTCGCCACGCTTGCTCGTCTATAATTATTGCGCTCTGAATGAAGTCATTAATAGTCATTATCTACGTCTACGTTGTAATTGATATATCGTTAACGGTCGACTATCGTCCAGGCATACTGCTCTAATTGATCTTGATGAGCTCTTGCAATCGGTAAGATTACACGTTTGAAGTTCAACTCCATCCTTAAACGTATCCAATATGTTTTGTCGTATTTAACATCATCGAGAATTACAATGAGAATATCTATTACTCTTGATTTACTATACTTCAATTATATAATAATTAATATATATATATATATAATTATTAAATATTAT
>NW_014569779.1:91679-102761 GCF_001313835.1 Polistes canadensis
AAAAAAAAAAAATACAATACATATTTAAATAATTAATAACATTTTAATTAAAAATCCTCCCGTGTATGCAAAAATATATTTGATAAAATATTGCATTAAAAGAAAACATTGATAATGTTAGAAAAAATTGACAAAATAAAAATACGAATATTATTCTGACTTATTGCATTAGATAATAATAATAATAATAAGTATCATAAAATAATGGAAATATAAATATTAAAACAATATTTGAAGTATGCATTATACTTATCTATCATCGATTACGTAAAAATGTTCTTCTGTTCCTGGCTCAAGGCCATTGGTTTTCTTTTAGATAAACCAATGCATTCATCCCCCTATTCGTCGTACGTGCATATATGGTGTATCAACGTCGATAGAAAAGCTTCTTTCAAAAGAATGAACAAAAACGAAGAGTGAGTGAGTGAGTGAGTGAGAGATAGAGAAAAGTAAAAAAGAAAAATGCATAGTTTTCTTTCAGAAGCATCGATCTACGGTATAGATAGGTATTCTCCAAAGTCTCGACATCTTTTCTTGTCCTTTCCATTTTTCTTTTATATTTTTTTCCAACCCCCACCCCCGATTTCTTCGTAGACAATCTGCATATCTATTGGAACTCGAGTACGTTCAGATATTTCTGAATATTTTTTTGTACAGTTCGATATTCACGATATATTTTATATGATGAATATATAATTATATAATAATAATAATTATGTATATATAGATAATATATTTTATAATATATATATATCTTGGATATACAGCTTTTTTACGATTTCATGAAAATTAATGATACGTATTGTGAGAACATTTGATCATTATTTTATTCTTTATATTTTTCACTTTTTTTCGTATATTTCAAGTGATTAGAAAAAACAATGGACAATACTTTTTTTTTCCTTTTTGTACTAAAATTTCTTCTAACGCGTCAAATTATTTTTAATAATTAAATGGAGAAAAAAATCAAGCTTTTAAAATATTTGACGATATTTCAATTAGTAATTTTTACATTTTGTTCCTTAAAAAATAGATAAGTATTAATTTTCTATAAATTCTATAAATATCTCAGACACACACTTTATGCATAAACAAAAAAAATATAATACATTACTCAGAAATATTTTCTAATCGTATGCTTTTCAAAAATCAATTAAAAATATTTATTAACGTTCGAATTAATAGTCGCATCATTTCAATCTTAAATTAAATCACTTTCATATATATACATATCCTTTTATAAATCAAACATATAAAATCAGTTTACAATATTTATTAACATTCGAATTAATAGTCGCATCATTTTAATCTTAAATTAAATCATTTTCACCCCCTCCACAATACTTGTATATTTCAAAAATATATTTATATCTCAGAAAATGTCACTTAAACTAAAATGAATATGAATATGAAGAATAAAAGGAGACAAAAATTTGTGGAACGAATCTCTTTCGTTATAACACAATGTATATATATATATATATATTATGGTGGTTGTCGTCATCGTCTGGGGTAGGTAGGGCAGGATACTATATAGACAGAGTGCAGTATCCGCCCTGAGGATCCTGCAAGGTCCTTTCAGAAACGTCGATCCGCATACTGGCAAGCTCGCGGTATATTTTCGCGGTCCAGCGAGCGAGTTATTCAATATGCTCAACCCCAAAAGCCCTGGAGCCATCTCCGTGCTTGCACGTTCCTCCTCGTTCACACACCTTTGAATATCCAACCATATAGGAATTCACATACACATATATATGTGTATACGTTTATTCAGGTCCACGGTTAAGTTCGCATTCTCTTCTATGCTTTACAAAGAACTAACTTGTACAAAGTTAAGTTTCATGTATATTCTGTATAAAGTTAAATGTAAATTATTAACATTGAAAATAATTTCTAAAGGGTGATTTGTAACAATGATTTTTTTTATTATAAAACTAACAACGATTACGATTTTGATTTAGATAGATAGATAGAAAAGAAAACAAAAATTTTATTGTGTTTTGTAAAACTTTTATATTGAAACAACATAATAGATTTGTTTTTTTTTAATTGTAAACTTTTCTATTATTGAGAAATATTATATTCAAAAATTTCATATCCCTTGTAATATTATTATTGACTAGAATCAAGATAAAATGAACAAATAAAGAATGAAGAATCAATCGAATCGTTTTTGCTGCAAACTCGAGTTTGAGTAAAAAAGAAAGAAATAAAGATAGAAATAGGAAGAAAAAGAAAAAAAGGTTGAATTGGTAAATATTCGATTCTAAGGAAGTAACCTTCCTTAGGTATTATAGAAGGAGATGAGAAAACAAGAGGGTTTTACTAGAGGGTGCGTGTTAGGAGGGTGGGGATAACCACCACGGAAACCCTCCCGTTCTCTTCAGGGGTTAGCTTTACTTCGTGAATACATATATATATACAATCACATGTATATTATATATATATACGTACACCCTTACTTCGTATTCTCCACCTCCACAACGAGTTATCAGATTTTGATAAAGTCCCGGGTGTATTAGAGAGCTACGTTGTTTGCGTTTCCACGCAGATCCTGTCTGACTTGGGTTTCCAACCTTCAAACCTTCTACTCTCTCGTATATTCCAACATTTTTCATACTTTCATCTATTTTTGTTCTTCCTCAATCATGCATCCTTTTTTCTAATTCGTCGCGTCGTTCTCTTCGTTAATCCTTTTTTATTTTTTTATTTAATAATCACGAATTTCGCGACATCCATGTGTCAAACGAATAAAATAAAAATAAAAAATAAGAATACACAAATTTAATGCCAAATTTTTAGGTCAAATATTTTTCAACCCATATTCATTCTTCTATTTAACACCCCCTCTCTTCTCCTATACGCACTTACATTCAAATTTATTTCAACTTCTCAATATACTTTTTACGTTTTTCATAGTTACTTCGTTCGTCAAACGAATAAAACAAACTAAAAAAAGAGTATAAACGACAGAATTTAATGCGAATAGAAACAGGAGGAGAGGGGGGGGGTAGAGAGGTGATGGGGGAAAGTCGGTCAAATATTTTTCTAACGATAGTTCTTCTTCTCATACTAATATTTCATTCTACATTTTCTCCATATAAGCATTTAACATTTGAAATTTATTTCAACTTTTGAATACTCTTTAACATTTATCAAAGTTGCTTAGTAAGACCAATTCATCGATCGTAAATTCTACTTACATTCATCTACTATTACTATTTTATTTATATATAATATACTTAACTTTTGTGTGTTAAAAGATCGTTCGGTTGAAGATGGTTATAAAAAAGAAAAAACAACAACAAGAAAATAGGAAGAAATTCTTTGACGACACGGATCATTCATTCGGGAAGAAGACACACGTGGTCTTTTACGATAGACACATTGAAATACATATACACATACATACATATATATACTTAACCGGACCGTTCCGTATTTTATTCTATTCGTGTCCCGTAGTTTGATGAAAAAATCGTAATTCGTCTCGTGACGTTAAAAATGATAATGGCCGTAGTCCAAGATTATTTCTCCAAAGATTTTGCGATTAACGTCCGTTTTCATGATTTATGTTGTCCCCCCATATATACTCGTTGGATCATCTTATAATACTATACACGAGGAGAGAATCTAAAAGCTTTCGAATCATTACCGTCCTCGTAGTTTACGAACCTTTCCGGTACCCTTACCCCTTACTCCTCACCCCTTACCTACACCTATCAACCTATCTTCCTTCTTCGAGTCACGGTCAAGTGTCACTCAGAGTACTCCTCCGTTATCTTGATGACCTTAAACGAGAAAGAAGTATTATAGAAAAGACGTACGAGAATGTCATCCTCGCGCATTACGCAATCTTTCGTTCTTAAGCGAAAAACGCATCCCTTTTTTTTCTTTTTCTTTTTCTTTTATTTCTTATTTTTGTATTTTTCTATTCACACACTCTGACACTCTTTATCCCATGTCTATCTATCTATCTATCTATATTTCTCTTTTTAACGACTGATAGATGTGAACGGGGCAGGGACAATGTTGTTCTTCCGCGTGCAATCGCAGATTTATTATGACTTTGTAAGAAAACGAGAAAATTTCAACTTACGATTGGATAAAAATAAATTTACGTTAGGTATGTGACACCATAATCGTGATTAATAGAAATCATATATTGTATTGTAATTGACATCATTTTTCTTGGATATTTACAAGCATAATTAATGTTTTCTATAAACTAAAATCATTTGAGTTTATAGATCAATATTAGGGAAGGGGGTGATGGGTTACACTTTTAATACGTTCTTAGATGTACGATTTAATTGATATATTTGAAAATAATTTATTCGTCTATAATTTAAAATCTGTGATTATCATTGTAACGCGAATGTAAGATAGGATAATTAGATATAGAAGAGTATATATTTATATCTATTAATTATTGTAATATATTCCATTAAATATATTTATGCATATGATATAACAATTTATAGATGCAAATAAATTATTCGTCTATATAATTTAAAATCTGAGAAAGAATTAGGATCATAATCGTAACGCGAATGTAATTAGATATTAGAAGAAAAAAAAATATATATATATTTATATTATAAAAGTTAAATATTAAAAGTTTATTGGATCGTTTAAACATCGCGTATTATATTTTAACAAAATTTAGATTTAGAAGTGTTATAGTCATCGAGATATTATACTTGATAGAAAAAGGACGACGTACACACACGTTCAGTCGTATTAGTTGGGATAATG
The DNA here is from genome assembly GCF_001313835.1 of Polistes canadensis. NCBI lineage: Eukaryota > Metazoa > Arthropoda > Insecta > Hymenoptera > Vespidae > Polistes > Polistes canadensis. Next base: position 96,438 of record NW_014569779.1, read on the forward strand.
ATTGAAGAGTAGATCATAAAGAATGAATGAAAAAGAACAAAATAAAAAGAAAAAGAGACAGAGAGAGAGAGAGTGAGAGAGAAGTTGCCAAAAGCCGAAGTTAGCAAAAGAAAAGGACGTGTGAGTTGGTAGGATCGAAGAGAAGAGAGAAGACAAAGGGCAATGATTAATTCCACGTTGGATGTCGAGGATCATTAGCGGCAGACTGCCATGACACCTGCTCGCACGAGCCCTTCGTGATAGATTACAGGGGCCCAACAGTCAAGAAAAGAGAAAGAAATAAATAAGTAAAAGAAAGATAAAGAGAGAGAGAGAGAGAAATAAGAATCTCACTTTGGATCGTCCAAGTCCAAGGGATTACTAATGATTCCGTATTTCGACGTTTCTGAACGATATATATTCAGGAAGCGATGAAAAAGAATTCTCGGGGTATTAAACACGTTCAGGGTGGCCAACAACGGAATTCGCGTGGCAGCTTTTTGTCAAAAGATTGTCACGACGTAACGTGATTGATGGCTTGCTTTTCTGCTACTTTTGGTTGAACCTTTAGTTTCGTTACAAATGTCTATATGTATGTGTGTGTGTGTGTGTGTGTGTGTCAGAGAAAGATACAAAGGACTCGCGTGAATTCATCCACGGTTTTAGGAGATGAGACTCGCTATGGGAAAAACGGTAAATTAATAATATAAGGCCCCAAATCGTCAGGGTGGTGCCCATGATCGGGAACTCGCGTGAAACGAGCAACCTGTGCAACAGGGAAAAGAAACTTCTGCTGTCTTTTTCTCTTTCTTTCTTTTGAAACGATTTTGGATCAGAGAGGAGGAAACGTTGCATCATCGAGGAGGAAACGGTTCCCCTCACTAATTCAATTTGCCATCCAACATTTTTCAAATGCTTTCTTTATTAATGGTTACGTCAGAATCAAAAGTTATCGATATATAATTGAATATCATTCTCTTTTTTTGTTTTTTTTCTTAATAGAAATCAATGTTTTGTTTTGTTTTGTTTTCTACGAATGTTAGATCAATTTTATATTTATATTATGTCATTTTTTTTTTTTTTTTTTATGAGTCAGATTAATTGTATTTCCAAAGGTGTATATTCTTGTTATTTAAAATAGTTTTATTTTGAATTGAACATTGTATTTAAATATATATCGTAAATTATTTGTAATATTTTATTTAGTCATCAAGAAATGAATAGAAATATTTGAGATAATCGAATTAAATGAGATAATAATTGTGTAACATGATTTACAAATATAAGTAACAAAATTTGTTGTATATCATTTTCGGTGAAACATATTATACTGTATTAAATCTAAAAATTATCAGATTACCTGTATATTATGATTTACAAACATAAGTAATAATTTGTTGTATATCATTTTCTATGAATAATATTATACTACTATATAATCTAGCAGTATATTATGATGTACAAACATAAGTAACAATTTTATTGTATATCATTATCAGTGAAACATATTATATTATACTGTATCTATCAACTTAATTAGATACTTTTATATTATAATGTACAAACATAATTGATAATTTTTCAATTAACTATATTATATACTAAATACTACTATATAGTTCTATCAGTTATTGGATATCTGTATATCCAATTATATTATAATAATTATTATATTTAACATTATACTTTATATCTAGATCTTCCTAATAATTAGATATATTTCTAAAAAGATTTCCCCAATATATAGAATAAAATAAAAGAAATAAAGATTGAGATTCTTTACTTGGAAATAATAATAAGTAAAAAGAAATGGGGTTATAATTGATGTGCACGGGGCAGCTGTCACTTGTTTCCGCGACTATTGCTTTTTGTTTCATGACGAGTGTTAAAGAGAAGAAATAAAGAAAGAAATAGAGAGAACCCGGTGGCTGTTTTCACGAGATTCACCATGGGGGTTCCCCCTTTTCTCTGATCTCACATACACTACTAACATTTTCTCGCGCGAGTGGTTACATTTTTATATATACGAATATGTTCATTCACGCGTGTTTGTTACAGAGTTATAACACAACTTTTATATATATATATATATATATATATATATTAGAAAAAGGGACACAGGCATAGAAAATAAAATGAAAGGAATATTAGGGCGAGATATTGGACCACAAGGTAACTAATTCGTGATTCGGTGATATCGATTCTAGTTTCGAAATCGTTCAATGACGTGCATCCAGCAATTTCTTTCAACATCTTGCAACCTTTCTCTGTCTTTCTTTATTTCTCTCCCTATTTTTCCTATCCACCAGTCAATAATACTCTTCTTCTATCGTTTACTATCGAATTCGTTGATCCTTTGTCCTTGCTGGTAAATGGTAGGGAAAAAGATATAAAATGAATATCTGTCTGCTATGTGCCAAAGACACACATCGTTTACCGAACTGAATTTTCTCATCACGCCCAGTTTCGTGTTAGGTATCTATGTACTATTTATATTTCAACCATAGAGTGTTATGATTATTATTATTTGTTAGAAACACGAGACTTTTCTTCGTCATAAGAAAATTATTTGTTTAGAATAAATTTAGAATTTTATTGATTTATTTTGATTGATTTTAAAATAAGACTTCGTATTACGATCTAATTTGTATATTTTTTTTTAATTTTAATTATCTCGTTGAAATGTATATATCATTATTATTATTAAATATATATGATTATGTCCAAGATTGGTGAGATAAATTTTGTAAGTTAGATATTTCATTTATATTAAATAACATATCAAATAAAATACACATATATTATACATTTGATAACGAATATAAAAGTATACGAAAAACTTTATTAAAGTATTATATAATATTTCTCATCTTTTACATTATACAAAAGACAAATTATTATTATAATATTCTTCTTTAAAAAATGAATAATATAATAGAAAACATTGATAGTGAAATGGTGAAACGTTAAACACAACCCGTATCCATACTATCACTTTTGTTTTCGTATCGAAATATCATGTTTTAAGAATAAATAAATAAATTAATAAAAAGAAACAAATAAAGAAATAAATAAAGAAAGAGAAGAAGATAGATTTAGTAAGATGGTAGTTGGATCATCGATCGCAAACGATCGTTAATCGTAGAGACATAGTAATTGCCGCTCATTAGGGGGCTAAAGGAGCGTATTATGTGCCATGAAAAGAAGAGAAGAAGAGAAGAAGAGGAACCTCGTTCAGAATACGAGAGAATAAGAGAGATGATGATGGTTAAAGGTAGTCAAGATAAAGGTTGAAGAATAAGAAAAAGAAGGTGGGAGGAATTGGAGATATATTATAAGAAAGAAGAGAAGGTGAAGGTGAAGTGAAGGAAGAAGGAGGAGGTGAAGAAGGGGGAGGAGGAGGAGGTGAAGAAGGAGGAGGATGTAGAGGTGGTGGAAAAAAGAGGATTCGGGGGAGGGACTTTAGAAGGCGTTAAAAAGAGTACTCCAATATATATATGTGTATATGTGTGTGTGTGTGTGAATGAAGGGCTCATGAGGTAACCGATACTCCTCGCAACGCTTTGTTCCGGAACTGGAAATGAAATATAGCGATGAAACGCCATATCTAATTGTAAGTGAGGAAGAAGGAGGAGGAGGAGGAGGAGGAGGACTTACCTCTTCAGAGAGGAATCAGATGAAAGAAATAGAATATAGGTATATGGGTGGTAGAATTATTTCGAGAATAAAATCAACAAGGTGTTTCGCGTGACTTAGATTAAATGGAAAATACAGGTGTTTGTTATTAACTCGTTCTACGTTGTGCTTTTTTTTTTTTGTTTTTTTCTAAATCATCATGGAATTTGTTGGTCTCTTAATAACGTGACTTTTTTGTTGTTTTTCATTTTTGAGAAAATTAAATTTCATTTGAATAATAAGGGATATAAGGGAATGGTAATGTTTTTTTTTTTTTTTTTTTTTTTTTTTTTTTTTTTTTTTTTTTTTTTTTATTTTTCTTTTTTTTTTTTTTTTTTTTAATCTCAACGAATTCAAGACGAACGAACGAAGGAACGAAACGAAACGAAATATTCGGTAACTCGTTTTAAAACTCATTTCCACCGGTAGAGAAAGAAAATATCCAGAACGAACGGAAATAAACGGAAATATAGAATAAGAAGAAGATGATAAATAAAAGAAAAGAAAGAAAAGAAAAAAAATAAAGGAAGAGTTCTGCAACATCCATTTGTCTTAGCGAGTATAGTGCACAAATCATAAATTGGATTTTACAGCAAGGGGCAAAGGGTATAGGAAGAAGAAGAAAAGAAAAAAAAGGTTTCTTCGCGATCTTTTTCTATATCTCACCTATCGAATTAAATAAAAGTGAACGTTCTCCTGTCATTGAGAATGAAAATATGCAACGTGTGATATAGAAGTTATTTTAAGTGGAACGACTGCATGCTTTTGCAATCAATTATATTACATTTTAATCAGGGGTCAACTTTTGATCCCTTTAACAGTATATATATAGATGTACTTTTAGATCCTTTTAAATATTATTCATAGAAAAATATTATACGTGTTACTTTCCATTGATTTCCGCGTTCCTCGTATTCTTCGATGCATGATCAAAATTCAAGTTTTATCATCTTTTTTAATAATAAAAATGTCATCTATAATGAATTATTTTCTATATAAATTTCTATCGAATATGATTTCAAATATACAATAAGTTAATTTAATTAAATACATCAAATATTTCTTTGAGTAAATATAATATATTGAATAAATAATTAAATGACAATAAAAAAAGAAAAAGAATTTCTTTGCAATACGAAATTTGTTTCGAAGTGTTAAAACACAACACACACACACACACAAAAATAAGAAAAAGAAGAAGTAACGAATGCACCACTAAGTTCGAACATGATTTATCGTACAATACTTTCACAAAATATTCTGACGAAGTAGAAAAAGAGAACCAGATATTCATCGTGTAATATATTGACTGACCCCAATATCGTTGGACGATACGCTTAAATGAACGCAACGATAACCTGACACCGCTCATTACACCCGTCGAGTAACAACGACTCAAAGGATAATTAACGATATTGAGATGCGAAGTATATATGTTACGGTCAATGTAAGAACAATTTCTGTTTCTTTCTATCCCCCGCCTCATGTCAGATTTTGTCAGAATTTTTTTCCGAAATTAGTCAGAGTTTTCTTTTTCTGATAACTTTGTTAAAGTATTTTTCTTTTAGCTAAATATTCTTTTCAATCTCTGAAAAAAAAAAATAAATAAGAACAAAGTTTATTCCGATTTTGTCCGAATTTTGTTCTGATAATGTTATTAAAATATTTTTTACTAAAATATTGTTTTGAATTTGAACAAAAAAGAAAATCCCATAATTCAACTGTGTCATAACTTTTGAGAGGGATAAGTACATTTGAAAGAATTTTAATGTAAACTTGTGAATAAATTGTGTAATTTGTAAGAATGGAATCCTATTTTTTCCGTGATCTAAACATTGATAATATTTTCTAAATTGATCAAAATCTTTTGGATAATTTATACAGTGTTTTTACTATTTGACAGTAACGTAATGCATGTTAAATTCAATCAAAAGTTCGTGCTTTTATTGTATTATCAATTGTATTATAAAATGTGTAATAATGGATTGGTTTTTTTTTTTTGTAAAATTTTGATTAAAAAACACGAAAGGCATGGGGAAAGTGGGGTTCACTCTAATATTTTGTAATTTAATTCAAATAATAAAGAGACAAGTATAAATGGGAAAAGAAAACCCATGGAAAACATTTTGATTTACGAGTATTTCTTTTTCCTGTATCAGATGGAATTGAAATGTGACATCCAAATGTTTGTGACAAAGAAAAAATAAAGACAAAAATAAAGAAAAAAAGAGAGAGAGAGAGAGAGAATAATGATTGAATTAACAACCTGGAAGCTTAGTAGACATCATTCCCGACAATGTAAAAAAAAAAAAAAAGAAGATGTGAGGCTAAATTTTCAAGGATAATATGAGACGTTTTAAAACCGATAATCGGCCGTGTCACACTGATCGATAAACGTCCCAGAGCTTTCTCTGAAATAATTATGCATCGAATGAACGAAGAAGATCGATATCTCTAAATCAATCCCCCTTTTCTCATTTTTTTTCTTTTTTTTTAACAATCTTCATCGACTTTTAAAGTAGAGTACCCGAGTAAGTACAGCAAATTACTTCCCCTTCCTTCCTTCTTTCTTTTTTAATCCTAATCCTAAACTATGTGTTTCTCAAAGAAAAAGAACAAACTGTGAAAGTATCAAAGAAACGTTAATTTATTTTTAATATAATATATAAT